>NC_028454.1:6548277-6572735 GCF_000263155.2 Setaria italica | reverse complement strand
GGATTGGAGAGTCGAACATGAAAAAAGGGCCTCCAACCGAGCTCTCATATGACCCGGACGGATGAGAGACTCTCATTTCTCCCCTCTCGACTCTCACATCTGAGAGTTCCGTCAGGATCTCTCATCCGGCGCCCCGCAGCAACGACCGATGCTCATCCCACGCGTCCAAGAAGTTTTCCGTGCTGGCGCCTCTACCCAGGCTCGCCCGCCTCTCCGGTCGCCGAAGTTATGTAGGGGAGAGAGACGAACCGCGTAGATCCGCCGGCGCCCGTCCGCCTGCTCACACGGCGGTGCTCGCTGATACCCTGCCCCTCTGCGTCGATCCACCTACCCTCACTGCCGCGTCCCCTCTCCGCCGAGCCACCGGCCAGGCCGCCCGCGCCGCTGCGTTTCCCGTCCTAGCCGCGGCTTCCCAGGCCTGCCTGGGCCCGCCGCCTGTGTGGGTATGTATACAGTATACGGGTCATGTGTAGGAGTCCACAATCATTCTTGAAGCTGTTGCTTCACAAGACCTTTGGATTTAGCGTGCTTTCTTTAGTTTGCCAGGTCTCTCAATGATATCAGTGTTCTGCACCAATCACATCTGTTTGCCAAGCTAGCATAATGGGAAGCTAGCACATGGCCTGTATGCGTGTATATCTTAATTAGTTCCTATATTAGTAATGACAAATAAAATAGATAATTTAGAATCATATATTGGTATTTTGGAATTTTTTAACAATGAGAGATGTAGGTAATTTCGATGCAGCTTGTCAGACCAAAATTTTAACTAAGTATATGTCAAACACATAAAGCCACTTAAAAAGTTAGCGTAAATTTATAATTAACCACCAGTGGAAACTTAATCTTATCCACCTTATAAGCACCTAGTGCATATTACGTGATAGAAAAAACATATTTTCTTATTTAAACACCACTTCTAAGTAACCTATTGTACATGTAATAAGGCAGAGAAGCTAAGGGGTTTAGATAGAGGGGGTGTCGTCGCTTATTGCTATCCAGGCAGATCGCATGCAGAGGTACTCCATCATCGACCGTACGATGTGAGTACGTGACAAGGTGGTCACGCGTGGTGCCACTCATCATTAACGTTACCCGCTCCGGCCGTTCTTCCGGTATGGTGCTGGTGGAGGCGGCGCGGTGCACGGCGGGGAAGCCCCGGGGCGTATGCGATTGCGGCACGGCGTCGGTGGCGTCGGCGACGGCTTTGGCCGTCGATCGTTCCCGCCATGCGGCGCCGGCGGCGGCGAGCCCTGACGACCTCCGTCCGCATGAGCTGTAGCCGCACCTGCGTGGATGTTCCAACGTCATCATATCATCAACAACTTATTAGCTTCACAGGCCAAAACCTATGACGATCAGTATAACACAACAGCAAGATTCTTTATCCGTCCACTAATAGTCAGTTAGCCGTGTGTACCATGGCCTGCTTGGATGTCCGTACAGTGGACGACGACGGTGATGGCCAGCATGATCGTTACCACCAGCACGTACATCGTCGCCGCCGGCAGGGAAGAGGACTTCTTCATGCTAGTATTAACCTTTTTTTTTTGAGCCTGGACAACTATGGTATGATGATATAGACTAACTAGTAGTGGCTGGATCGGATGCTAATTGATAACCTCCTTGCGTTCGTCTTCTTCGTCTTAGCCGCCTTTTTATACACAAGAACTAAACATCCCGTGGAGTTTCCTAGCAATTCAACTCTTACGGACCATGCAAGAGGGCGAGCGGTACAGTGCATTGATCTTGATGGTCATCGCTACCATACAAAGCAAGTCCAGTCCATGCACACATCTACGCGTCCATAGTAAATGCAATCCGAGGTCCAGCCGACTACCCACAAGTTTTGACTACGCGTCACTCGTCGTCTGCCACTGGTGTCGCCCTCTTTCCGTACAATCCAAACGAGGCCAGCGCAGTACTCGAACTCGATCTGCTTTAAGAGCCGCTGATCTGAACTATCCATCACCAAAGAAGCAGTCCAGTCCATGGGAGCAGCACCACGGTCATTGGTCTTGTGGACAGTCCAAAAATTCGGAAATAAACTTTCTTCAATAATCAGTCGTATCTTACTATTTGTCACACCCAGTTTTAAAGGCAAAATCAGATAACTATCATATGTGTGCCAGGATCAAGTTTCACACATACAATGACTTCAGTAAATATCAAATACAGTGTTATAGCGTAAAGAGAGAATTACATAAATTATGTAACCAGAATTGAGATAGAAATCTCTAATATAGGCAGCGGATCTCCAAAAACTCCACAGGCAGTTGACTGGTGGACTCGCCTAGAACTCTTCCAAAAACTTCAGTAATCTTCAAAATTCTCCGGGTCTGAGCAGCAATCCGAATGTTGTAGATGCAATATATAAAACACAAGCGTGAGCACATGTCGTACTCAGCAAGAGAGAAATATATATGACATGCAAGGCTTTATAAGGTGGAAGGCTGATAAGGTTAACTGCGATTAGCACTTTTAGTTGGTCAAATTTTATTCATCATCTAATTACTAGCTAGCAAATGTAAGTTTATACCATCCCACAATTAATATAGAGCAATGATATACTATAAGCATGAACATAACATATAACACAGTAGTATCATCTTCAAGTAAATTAATCATGTGAGGGTTCAGGCCGCTCTTGACCGTAAGCACGGCTGTTATAACAGTTTTACACTCTGCAGAGGTTGTGCATCTTTACCCACAAGTTGCGTAAAAGTTCAGGTGAACTTTGGACCCAACCATGCTGTGCAAAAGTAGGCACAATACCACACTTCCAAGGTGTGATTGCATAGGGACGCTACGAGGCCTTTACAAAGACTTCCCTAGTGTGTTCCAGTGCACGAGGTTCCGCGAGTCATGCCCCCCCTTAACACCAGTCCAACACTAGAGTCCTCTAATTAGTTAGCCAAGACCAGAGCCATGTAGTCCTTGTGGTTGTACTGTTTTCCTAGGTGGTCGCTCCATGTTCCGATTAGAATATATGGTCTTGTAATTAAATCAACATAAAGGAACACAGAGTAAATAAATAAATTCACCATGTTGTTTATTTACCAACCCAGTTGAGCAAACTAAGCATCATCTACCCTCATGATTATTTAAACAACCCGGCTGCAAGGTATGATCAAAAGAAACTAGACATTGTCCTTAATAGGAACCCATCATATTAACGCAAGCGATAAATAAATGTTGTGAATCAATGCATGTCATTTAGGTATAAATGGGAATGATCAAGGATACTTGCCTTCCTCAAAGCCCTGCTGCTGCTCAGAGTCTTCAGTCTTCCTCTTCTTTGGATTCCTCGAACTGCACTTCTTCTATACGCGTCACACGAGCACATACAAGCAAACAAATATATTTAATTAAAAACAGTACACCAATCATCAAAATAGTACTTAAAAGCAGTACCAAACTAATCTACTCATTAAGATGAACGTGTGAGCGAAAGAATCACTCAAAACGGAGCTAGAACGAAGAAGTTATGAGATAAACAAGGTGGTAGGGATCCAGACGCAATTAACCATAGACGGCAGGGGCTAGCAAGAAAGATTTGCAAGACACACGTAAAAGTGCTTGCAAATAATAGAATTTATAGGGTTATATTTGCAAAAGATCTCGGGTAGGCCTGGAACTTGAGAATCTAGCCTTTCCAGGGTCCTTTTTGCAAAACCACAAGACACAAACTTTCCGTCGAAATTTCCTTTTTCTTCGAGGGCTAATCTGTAAAGAAGCCTTTCTTCAACCTCCTGTTGTGCACTACCGGCAGCGCTCGCCGGCCGGCCTGCTGCGGAGCTCTGGCGGCCCGACCAAGACGAAGGGGCGACGGCACGGCCTGCAGGCGGCGGCAGCGCACTGAGCACACAACGCAGGGGCAGGCCGGCGTGCGGCCAGGCTAATGGGAAATGCCAAAAGAAAATCTTTATTTTTAGAGGAATTCTTAAATTCCAAATAAATTTATTGGTGAAGGGTACCCTGATTCATCAAATACTGATACATTGACTGATCTGTAAAACGCTCATATCAATATAAGTCCTAGGTAAAACTATCCCTCCCTTGTGAAAGTTGTTGTAAGGCTATTTTGGCTACTAGGTTGTGCCAAGAAGTTAATGTATCCCTTGTTAGAGCTCTTCGAAAAGAAATATTCAGTGAATTTTGGTTCATAACATTTACCACTGTACCATGAGGATAATTAACTATATTAAAAAGGCTAGGAAACTGCTCTCTAAGAGGTTTCGAGCCCATCCAAATGTCCTCCCAAAATCTGATTTGTGAACCATCTTTTGTCTTAAATATCCCACACTCTAGAAACTCTTCCCCAACTTTTAATAGACCTTTCAAAAATGTGAATCACCAGGTTTAATATGAACCTGAGTAAAATATTTTGCACTCAGATACTTTTTTGAGTAAGGTCTGCCAGGTACCTTCCTCATTAAGAAGTCTAAAAATCCATTTATTAAGAAGGTATTCGTTTTTAATCCAGAGGTCTATTATTCCTAGACCCTCTTGATCTTTAGGACAACACATAATGTCCCACTTTGCAAGGTGGTATTTATGTTTTGTTGCCTTAAAAAAATCTGAACCTATAAAAATCCAATCTTGTAAGGATACTTTTGGAATTTCAAAGAAAGACATAATGAATATGGGAAGGCTGCTCAGTAAAACTAGCTCGCCGCCATAGGATAGATGTTTATCTCATCGACTTAATAGGTGATGCTGAACAAGAATTATTTCTTAGTTATATACCAAGTAGAAATACTCGGTCATACATGCACGAGTGCAGGAAACAATTTACACAGCGTGATATCGCACGCATCACTTATGACTACTTTAGACGTCGTCGCTACCAGCTCCAGCCGATCGTCCGGCGTGGTGGTGCAAGCGGCGGCGCTGCTGTGGTGGCGGCGGGACATCGCACCCGCGCGCGGGGTTGCCAAACGGCGCCGCCGGCCCCCGGCCACTACGGGATCCGTCCGGATGAAGTACAGTAGCTGTATCTGCACGCATAGGCAATAGGTGCCACCGTCAAATATCATCTACAATAACTTTGATCTCACTTCTAAATAAGCATAGAGAGTGGTAGTAGATCGTTGGAAGAACTGCAAGGTTTGCTAATTATTCAGTTAGCCGTGCGTACCATGGGCTGCTTGAACCTCGGAGCAAGAGACGATGGTGATGGCTAGTATGATCGCTACCGCCAGCGCGTACATTGCCGGCAGGGAGGAGCGGCGAAAGGAGAGCTTCTTCTTCTTCATGGCAGTATAATGAACCAGTGTCAGGATTAAGTGGTGGGGGTCCTGGAGGATGCTTAGCCTCCCTTCATCTTCTCCATCTTAACCGCCTTTTATACTGACTAGAATCCGATGAAGTCAACAACGTCAATGGAATATGAACGACCACTGGAGGTTCAGTGCATGCAACACAATGGATTGTGGGGTCTGTTTGGTCCCCGACCACGCCAAAAAGGCTGTAGCGGTCTAGATCAACGCCACAGGCCGTGGCGTGGCGAACCACGGCCAGGAAGCAAGCACGCCGTGACCTTGATGGTCTTCGCAAGATACCGTACGAAACGACGTGTGAGCACGGCAATATTAGACCCGGTCAAAGGCTGCGGCTGCCCCGTCATCGTCATGCTGCCGTGCAGCCACCGTCTCTTGTCCTTGTCCATCGGCGGCAAGGTCCACTCCCAGGTCCCAAGTTTTGACTCGTGAGTCTGGATGGCCCTGTCGTCTTCTCCTCCATATGCGGATCGACCGATAGGCTGAGAGCTACTTTGATTCTTTGAAGCATCGGTCACCAAAGAAAGAATGGATCTCGATCGCTACGGTGCCAAATGCCAAATGGCCGGATAAAACGTGCGGAGGAAAGCTGCTCTTGTTTAGAACGCTTTGAATCGCATGCAGGTGCCTACATTTTTCTTGTTTCTGGGCATGTTGGTTGCTGCCTACCAGCAGCTTGCCCGGCCAGGCAGTACCATCCAACCTCAGTCCACCAAAATCCAACGTCTGACTTGGCTGCCTGGACCAGGCAGCTTTATGCTTTCTCAGTACACGAGCCGGACTGCCTGAGTGATTCTAGGCCCGATTGAGAAAAACTGGCCCGTCTCTGATCCGATGTTTACTGTGTGTGTGATCCGTGGGCCGAGTAGTCTTCACATCAAAATGGGCTCTTTTTCTTACCTTCTTGGCATGTAATGTACTTTAGCCTACTCATGTTCATGAAAAAAAAAACCGGTTTGTTCAGTCAGAGACCGAAGACACTGCCACGCGAGACCGAACAACACGCAGTTAAGCGGATGCTGAACCATAAATCATTTCGCCGAGGAGCTCTAGACAGAATGATAATAATCACCAGCAGGTGATGCTAAACAAGAATTATTCCTTGAATATAATAAAGCTGCGTCTCAGCCTCCAAAGGCAGAAATACACCCTACCAATACCATACTCGACTTTCATTACAAGGTGATGCTCTGAGCAAGAATCGTTTCTTGGATACCATACCAGGGCAGAAGTGCTCCATCATCGACCATACTACATCAATGGTAGACGTTAGACGTCACTACCAGCTCCGGCCGATCTCCCGGTGCGGTGGTGCAGAAGGCGGCGCAGCCGTGGCTCTGGCGGCGGCGGGACATCGTACGCGTGCACGGGGCCGCCCTGCGGCGCCGGCGGCGCCATGCCCCAGCGGCCTCCTTCCGGATGAGCTACGGTTGCATCTGCACGCATATACATATGTTCAATACAAATCCATCTTCCTATCGTCAACAACTTAATTTCACTGCTAAAACCTAGATTGGTCATCAGTAGAAGATCGAGCAGCTAGTAAGAAGGTTCTTAACCGTTCTTCTAACTAATGAGTTAGTCGTTGTGCGTACCGTGGGCTGCTTGGACGACCTCGGAGCAGTGGACCACGGAGCCAGAGATGGCGATGGCCACCAGCATGATCGCTACCACGAGCAGCGCTGGCAGGGAAGAAGGGCAAGAAGAGAACTTGTTCTTCATAATGGTAGTGTATGTGAGCCAGTACCTGCAGGATTGAGTAGTGAGGGACTGATCCATCTTAACCGTCTTTTATAGTACTTTATCATTGAGTACTGAGGGACTGGAGGTACAGTGCCATGGATTAACGGTCTTCTTCACTACCGTACAAAACAAAAAAGTTTCGTTAGCAGTAGCTAGCAATCCATAATTCTAATGGGACCATGAACAACGACCACCGAAGGTGCAGTGCAATGGGTCAACGGTCTTCTTCACTACCGTACAAAGCAACGTGTGAACAAGGGAAAATCCGGGCAAAGCCTGCGGTTGCGAACCCGGCATGCAGCCAAGCGCGTAGTGTAGGTGTAGCTACTTCTCCCTCCATCCCAAATTATAAGTCATTCCAAAAAACTTGAAAAGTTAAAACATCTCAAGTTTGACCAAATTAGAGAGAAAATTATAAAGATTTATGACATTAGATAGGTATACTATGAAAATATAATTGATGAAGAATCTAATGATATTTAGATAACATCATAAATATTATTATATTATCATATAAATTTGGTCAAACTTAAGATAATTTGACTCTTCTTCCATTCTAATCTAAGAATAACTTTAGCTACTGTGCCGCCAACCCACCGTGCAGCTACTGTGTCCACCGGCTGTACTCCGTACCGTGACTTAAGTCTTGATCCACCGGCTAAAATCTAGCTGCTCCGAAACAACGGCTAAAATCCTGTTCGGATCCACTAGCTAGTTAAATAAAGCTACTATGAATCCATGTATCCGTGTCATCCATGTTTGAATCCACTAGCTAAATTTTAGCTGGTATAGATCCAAACAGGATCTAACTAAATTTTACTTGGCTAAAGATTCCTTTAGCTGATTGAACCCAGTTAAAGTGATAAAAGATCAAACTGTCCATCCACCTTCCTCAGGAAAAAAATATTAAAAGTAAGAGTGAAGGATAGAATAGACAAATATCTTTTCAACTACCATTTAGTTAGAGGATCCAAACACTCCTAACTAACTTTAGCTGGCTAAACTTTAGGTAACTAAAAGAAAGCTCCTAAATTTTAGGTAGCTAAACTTTAGTTGGGTGGATCCAAATAGAGCCATGATCTAGCTAAACTTTAGCTGTCTAAAGATTCTTTTAGTTGATTGAATCCAGCTAAACTCAGCTAAATTGGTATAAGCTCGAATTGTCCCTCCACCTTTCTTGGGGAAATCAAGAAGGTTGATGAAAGGGGGGAGTGAGGGGTAGGATAGATAAATATCTCTTCAACAATAATTTAGTTGGTGGATTCAAACACTTCTAGCTAGCTAGATGGGATCTAAAACTAAACTTTAGTTTGGTGGTGGATAAGACACTAGCTAAAATTTTAGATCCTATTTGGATCGACCTGCTAAATTTTAGCTGGATAAATTTAGTTGCTATGGATGATTCAAACAGAACCTAGCTAAACTTTAGCTGCAACTAAAATCTTTTAGCTAGTTGAACTTAGCCAAACTCAGCTAAACTGGTAAAAGATTGAATTGCCCATCCACCTTTCTCGGAAAACACACCAAAGGAGAGAAGATTGATGAGAGGTGGGAAAGAGGAGTAGGATAGACAAATATCTTTTCTACAATCATTTAACTGATGGATCTAAATATCACCAGCTAAAATTTAGTTAGCTGATCTTTGGTACTAAAATTTAGTTGTGCGGATCCAAAATAGACCTTAGCTAAGGTAGGTTCTTGACCTTAAAGTTTAACAGGCTAAAGTTTATTTGGTGGGATCAAAAAGATCTTGACCTTAAATAGGCTGAGTGAGAAACTGAGAGCTAGTACTTGGAGGTTGGAACCACCCGTCTTCCTATTTATGTAACTCTATTACAATCTAACATCAGGAAAAAAACGGTTAACAGACTTGGCTTAGTTTCTGTGCATTGATTGCCAAGCATGGGAATGCATCTCGGTCTCGGATCTCCATCGCTACGGAACCAGATGCTACCGAGGCACCGAGCACTACCTGCTTAGGTCTTGCTCGGTTGCATAGGATTCATTCCGGATCGGGAATGATTCCCAGCATGGATCAAACCCTGTTTCATCCTCTAAGGGTTGAATTTACTTTTCACCAAAAATCTTGCTTGGTAGGGCATGAATTCAATCCAAGAGCTGAAACTAATTGCAACAAAATAAACTCATGATACGTACAATAAGAGATCAGGATTGATTTCACACCTCTCGTCTCATGGATTGATTCCAGGTCTGAATTGGGTGAAAAGATCAGGATGGACCATGTTTCAAATTATGGTGGGCTTAACCGAACGTCCATCCTCCGGGAATAGTATGGAATGGCTTGGAACGGCTTGGAATCATTCCCGGTCAAGAATAAATCCTGTGCAACCAAACAACACCTTTTACTTACTTAAACTCGGCGCGCCTCTAAAAATAAAAACTCAGCGCACCACCTTCATTTCGGTTCCTGCCATCTCAAATATCATCTCGTTTCGATTCGTAATCACAACTCGAGCAGCGCATCGAAATCCATGGTTCCGGTAACACTGCACTGCTAGCTTAGCTTAGCTTGCTTGCCCCTGTGTGTACGACTAACTAAATTGGTCGCCTCTTCATCCTTCGGCTCGCCGTCACAAGCGGCTCCGCTTCTCGCCGCTAAACTCGACGCTCCACCTCCCACAGCAACAGGAGGATGGCCGGCCTCCCCGCACGCGTCCACTGAGTTGAGCACAGCGTACCGTGGATGCTCAACATCGCGGTTCCTGCTCCCTTACTGGAGTTTCATTTTAGATGGTAAATTTGGGGCACAACTTTAAGTCTGGATCTATGGGGACTCAATGTTCGCTGTGTGCATCAGGGGAAGCAGCAGGAGCAGCCAACGCCATGACGGTGGGAGCACCTGGATGGGCAGAGCACGCATGTTTTGTTTCCTTGTTGCTTGTAGGCCACCAGGTACTTGTTCTTGCTGAACGGTGGTTGTGCTCTGGAATTATTTTGGGGGAATCTGGAGCTGTGCTCTGCAATTGGGTTGGAGAAGGGAGTGAATGAATCATACATGGGAAATTTGGGCTAGCTGATTTGGGTCAAACCGCATAAATGGAAAGATTAGAGTCATTGGTTCAATTGCTTGTTTGTTTCTGTTATTTCAGGAGCAGATCAAGTCGATGGAATATTATCCAGTTGAGTCGAGTCTCATGTGCTCTGCAATTTCCAGCTTCAATTTGCCTTCGGTAATTCGGTTCGTGTTATGGATTTGCTATTGACCTATTGTTGGTCTAAGGGAAGGTAAACTCACCATAGTCAAGAAGGGGTATCTATACACAATACAAGCCATACGACTACCAAACACATGCTTCAAAGACCTGGCTAACACGAAGCTAACTTCTTCCACTATGCAGGCTAATCCTGACCATGGCTAATTTTTATCCAGGTTAGATCTAAGTCTCAACGTGTTCGGCACAGCTGGCTGCAGCAGCTAGCCCACAGCCAGTGTCCTAATTAGCAGTAGCTACAGTGCTGGGCACCTGCAGCCAGCTGAAGCGAACAGCCGATGCAAGCACGCGCAGGTGCGCCTGCCAGCCTGCTAGGCCCGCCCCTGCGAAAATGTGTGAGCACGTCTCTGCCGGTGACCGCATTTCGGACGTGGGCCCAAGCGGGATCGGCCTGAGGAAGCCTGCGACCTCCCGCAGGATACCTGCGAGGCCTGCATGAGGGGAACAAGCGCCCGCGCACCACATCTCGAGGGCCTGTTGCTGCGGGAGCGCCGCCGTCCGCTTGCTCGTCGGCGCATCCAAGAAGCCGTCTCCAACAACGCTGCTCTCAATGTATGCGAGTTCTCGATCCCCTCTGATCTGTCTCGTACGCTTTCCCTGCTCGTAGTAGATCTCTGAAATGTGGATCCGCGGCCTGCGGATCGTGATGAGGTGTGGATCTGCGGGTCGTGATAGGATGTACATTCCCTGGGTAGAGGTGTCGATTAGGATGTAGTTCTATTGATCAGTCTTGCAGCTTGCTTGCGATGTTTCGTGCGTGTGCATCATCACAAAAAGAAAGCTAGCTGTGCGCGTGTTAGTTCTCTGAAATCTTCAAAACTCACAGAGGAACATAAGCTGGTCATTCGTCTGAAGCATAGTATTTGGCTTAATAAGCTGCTTCTCTGTGCCACAATTATATTAAAGAATGAAAGGTAGGTGCTGGAAACATCTGATCCTCCAGGATAAATCAAACTTGCTAAATTAACAGCCACATCATGATTGGTATGCAGTTCAATGGCTTCATGAAGCAGCCTAGAACCAGTTTAAGTCAATGTGTGTAGAACACATACTCCCAGAATCATTTCTTTTGTCAATGTGTGTAGAACATTTGTTGCCAGAACCAGTTTTTAATCTATGTGTGTAGCGTACTTGCTGCCAGAATCATTTTTGTGTACTGCAGTACCTTATTCTGTTTCTTTTCATGCTTTGTAGCAAGCTCACTGGTATGGACGAACTGCACTGAAGCAAGGCATGAGGTGTGAGTTTGATGACAATTGGCAATTCAAGGCCAGGATGAAGCTCTTTGCTTGAACCGGTTGCAACCATGGTTTCTTCAGAGTCTGATAAGGAAATGCAATAGACTTTGTTCTGTAACTTGTAGTATGAACGAGTGATCATCGTAGTCCAAATTCCAAGTTCTTATATGTACAACTAAAACTATGATAATGAAGGTGATGCTGCGAAGAACATTGTCGATCTCGACCTGCCATTGACCGTACACGCACAACACAACGTGATAAAAGGGGTCACAACTCAGGCGGCTGAGTCAACCAGATAGCTCAAAGGCCTACGTGGTCGACTTCCCAAATGATTTTAACTTATAGCACACGTATCAAAATGTGGGTCCCATCTAGAAAAGTCATATTTTTATTGGTCCTTCTCCGTCACCGTCGTCTCCTTCTCGGCGGCTCCGACGAGCCGTGGCATCACCGTTCCCTTGCCCGTGCGGGCATGTGCGCCGCCGCGCAGCAGCTTCGCCGGTCGGTCGCCGTCCGCCGCCCGTGCGCGCCGACTTGGCCTCGCCGGCTCGCCCGCGCGGGGCCTGCACGCCGTCACCGGCCGGCCGCGGTGCCTCGGCCTTGCCCGCGCCGGCCTGCGCGCCACCACCGGCCGGCCGCAGTGCCCGGGCCTGCCCCCGCGCAGGCCCGCGCGCCGCCGTCCAGTCGCTGCTGGCCGGACGCTTGACGTGGTCCCGTCGGGATGGGCCTGCGCGCCGCCTCCCAGCAGCGCCGGGCCCCGCTCACGCTCGCCGGCGTGCCGGCCACCTGCCGGCTCCCGCAGTGGGGGTCACACCGGCGCACAGCCGCCGCCGTGTCGTGCGCGCCTCGCGCTGCCGTCGTCCACTCGTCCTTTGTCAGTCTGGCGATTGGCGAAGGGAGAGAGAGGGAGAGAGCAGAGGGGGAAGGGAGCGAGAAGGAGCGGTAGGCCCAGCTGTGCCTTGGGACGGGCGAATGAGCTTATCTCTTCTTCCCACGCTAGCGTGGAGTTTTTCAGACTCTCTCTCACATCCACGACAGCAGGAATCCAACGTCAGCTAGCTCTGAGCTAGCTGACGTGCTCCCGTTGGAGGAGGCCTCACAACACTGACACCGTCGACGTTACTTCAAGCTCCGGTCCATCTTCCGGTGAGGTGCAAAAGGCGGCGTTGCTGCGGCGGCGGCGGCATGGTGAAGTGCGTGTGCGTAGTAGGGCCGCTGTGCGGCGGGGGCGGCACCGAACCCCGATGATCTCCGTCCAGATGAGCTACAGCCGCATCTGCAATCCATGTGTTCCATCGTTATCATTAACAGCTTGAATTTCACCGGCAAACCCCGGAGTGATCAGTAGAAGAGCACCAAGGTTTTTCTATGGGTAAGCATGGTTCTTTATGTGTCCACTAATCAGTGAGTGGCGTACCATGAATGGGCCCGTCGGAGCCTTGGACCTTGGAGCAGTGCACGACGACGGAGCAAGAGATCGTGATGGCCAGGATGATCGTCATCGACGCGTACATCGCCTGCAGGGAAGAGAGGCAAGAAGCGAACTTCTTCATGGCAGTATACTGTCTAATGGTGATGCCACCTGGTAAGCACACTAGCCTCCCAGCCTTTATCATTTCTCTGCCCGAATGGCCTTTAAATTTATAGGAGTATTATAGGACTAGAATCCAATGCAGTTTCCTAGCAATTCAACCTCCATCATGCCACGAACGACCAATGGAGGAGTACAGTAGATTGATCTCGACGGTCTCCGCCACCGTACGAAGCAAGGGTCAGTCTGGCAGACTCAGACCCTGTAGTGCATCGGCATGCAGCACATGCATATCCTCTTGGTTAAACTACGCTAGGCATTAGGAAGACCTGAACATGCATGTATTGAGAATATGCCAAGAGGTGCATACAAGGATTTGTGAAGAGAGACAAAGGGGAGGTACCATTATTTCAAAAAAAAAAGACAAAGGAGAGGTACCAATCAGCTATAGCCTAGTACATGATCTATCTTTTCACTCCACGTCCGCAGCCTTGTGGTGTGGCCACTGGCCAGTTCTTAGCAGTAGGACCAGAGGAAGAGGTCACCGGATGTCCAGATGATAATCGTGATGTCGCAGGCTCCGTCTTGATCTCGGATGTTACACGCCTGGCCGTTCGCAGCACGGCGGCTGCGGCTGTATCGGCGTCTTGCCCTGCGGCGCCGGCGGCACCTGCCCCTGATGGTCTCCGTCCGGGTGAGGCACGGCCGCATCTGTATCATCATGCATACACGTTGCATCATCATCAGCAGCAATTTACGTTGCATCATCAGCAGCAGCAATTTAATTAGTTCCACTGCCCCGGCCTAGAGTGATCAATAGAACGACTAGTCTAATCAATGAGACGCGCGTACCTGCTTGGGCTCGGGCCTCCGAGCAGTGGACGACGACGGAGCAGGAGATGGCGACGGCCAGGATGATCGCCGTCATCACCGGCAGGGAAGGGAGAGAAGCCAGCTTCTTCATAAGGTAGTACTGTGTTGATTTCGGTGCAAGAATCCAAGTACTGGTAGATGGTTTGTCCTCCTGTTCAGCTTGCCTTCATCTTCTCGATCCGTTCTAATGGCCTTTTGTAACACTAATACTAGCTAGCCATAAGATAAGATTAGGATCCCATCACCAATCACATGATGCACGTTCCTAGCAATTCAGTTTCTTGACCATGGCAAAAATAAAGGGGCAGTAGTGCGGTACGATTACATTGATGGTGACGCTCTGCTACGGTACGAAGCAACAGTCAAAACGGCAACGGCGTACACGTACCTGTCCAAGTTCAACTACTCCATCCACCAGCTGTCCAGCTGTTATTAGCTTCCTGAGAATTCAAATGGTGACTCCTTTAAAATAGAAAAAAGCGCGACAAATAAAAATGGTCTTCCCGTGACGATCCCGGCGGAAGACTGGCACGTGTACGCTTGGGTCCAGACGGGATCAGTAGTAGTTCAGTAGCTGCGTGTGATCGGCGTGCCAATGTTGCATGAATGATCATCGACAGCTTGACGAGGACTCTCCCCCACGTCCCTCCTCGGAGCGGCTCGGACGGACCACGCGCGCCGCCGGAAGCCCATGCGGCCGCAAGGAAGGCGGTAGCAGGGCTCCCACACTCCATTTTTTCTCTCTCACCTCTCCTCTGCTCATCCATGGTGGTAGCTAACGAGGACCTCCCCTGCAGCCGGTGCTGGCGAGTTCACGGCCGGATCCACTCCCGTGATGGTCGGATCCGTGACCTACGCTGCCGGATCTGCTCCTCCGAGCGGCTGTTCGTGCTGGTCGGCCGAGGCCCGGGCGGGGGGACGCCCGGGCATCTGCTCGCCCGGCAGCACGCAAAAGTCGACGTGATGGTCATTGGGAGCCATACCCCTCCAGCCTCGGGCATCCTCTTCGGTGGCCTGGCCACGGTTCTCAGCGGAGGCTTAGGGGGCGTTTGGTTCGTTCCCCTGCCGAACTGGCTCGCACGAAGAGAGCCAGGCCACGGTTGGCAAGGCCCGACGCATGCATGCGAGCGTGATTGGTTAATAGGTTTCATCTGGCCAAGCTATAGAGAGATGACGATTGGTTGGCCTGCTTCCTTCATGCCACGTGCATGCGCGCTCTCACGCGCATACGCGCGCCCCGCCAGCCAGGCCCAGCAAAAACAGATTCCCAAGAGCCAGGCTCACCGGCGCCATTAGGTCCTGCACGTGGTGACCGCGCCTTGCGGCCCGGCGGCGATCCTCACAGCCTTCGGGTGTTGTCACGTGGCCCTGGGGTGTGGGTGGCGCGGGGGCCTGGCCGGCTAAGGCGACACCTCGCGGACCTGCAGGCCGCGGTTTGCGGGCCTCTGCGCGATGGCCACTGCAGCTCCTCACCAACGCACGATGCGGGGATGCAGGCAGCTACATGGGGCTGTGGGGGACGATGGCGGAGGGCACAGGCTGAGGCTGTGGGTCTGGCAGTGGCGAGAGCGGTTGGAGCCGCGGGTGTCCGACCGGTGATGGGGTGGCGGTTCCGGCTCCAACTGGGCTATCCCGACATCGCTGCGAGCGGAGCTAGCCGTCCGCGGTCCACGGCCAGTCATAGGCGGCCGCAGGCCTGCGGCGCCGCGCGCCGCGAGAGGCATGGCAGCGGCAGGGGTCGTCAGGAAGGTGGCTGCGGTAGTGCGCAGCCATGGCACGACGTGCGGTGAAGACAGTGGTGTAGCCACATCGCAGGGAGATTTTGCGGTGGAGGAACCGTATCTGCGAGAGAGGGTAGCTAGCGCGAGGAGGCATGGTGCAGTGGATGTGTTCGCGAGGAGTGGCCGCGCGTGGTGGCATGGAAGCTATGTGCGTGGTGGCCGCGTGCGCCGTGTGCGAAGCATGACGAGTGGTGGTCACGCGCAGAGGAATGATGTAGGAGGTTGCCCGACGATTCTGATAGGACTTTGCATCGGTGGTCGCCGGTGTGGGGTGGGTGGGTGGGTTTTGCAGAAACATCGGCAAAAGATTAGCTAGTTATACCGGCTACGACGACGGCGATGCCCTCGGACGCTGTTCCCCTTCTTGGAGGCATTGGAGGCGTCGTTTTTGTGTTCCATAACACGTTCTCTGATCCACGTCTAATAGGTTTCGTCAAGGTGTTAGGTCATTGAAACTTTGGATCCGCTCATGTGGTATAGTTAGGATTCTGGTGGCAGCAAGGCGAAGGTGAAGTCAATGGAGTGGCTCGGTGGCACCAAGCCACCCTGGTGGCGAAGATAGTGCGGATCTTGGACGCGAAGTCCAATGATGGAAGAGGCAAGACCCCCGTTCGCTTTAAGGTGAGTTGTCCAAGGAGTGGTGTGCGGCGGTGGAAGTGGCGAGGCCCCCACGCGTTTGAGTTAGCCTTGGATGGTCGAGGATCCGGTGCGATGCTTTGGTCTTTCGGTGTGTTTGGTACTGCAGTCGAATTTCGGCGATGGGTCCTGCATGGCGGTGGCTTTTCAGCAGGGTGTGGTGTGCCCTTCTTTTGACTTCTCGTGATGTAAGGTCATGATTGGGAGATCGAAGATTGTGTGGGCATGACTTGAGGACGGCGGCGGCATGGCACCACAGTGGAGCAGGCTTTGTGGCTACACTGCTTGCAGCGGATTGCGGCTGCCAGCACTACATGGTAGTGGCTGGTTTGACGTGGGACATCATCGGGAACGGCGGTGCTTGCGGTGAAGTTGACTTATCCATGTAACCTCCTAGATTTTGATGGTGCAGCTTGATGTTTCGGTGGGTAGTGGTTTGGGTCATGTGGAGTGTCATTTGAGATGTCGTGTGGCGCGGGTTAAGGTTCCAGTCCAACCTGTTATCTGTTGTTGGTTGTTATTGTGAGAGTAGTTATGATGTTAGTTTTGTTTGCTCAATATGGATTTACTTCTACTTCTTAATATAATCAGCAGTTCTCCTACCTCGTTGAAAAACAAAAGAATGATCATTAACAACCTTGACTTTGCAGTAGTAGCGTGCAAACGTTGCATGTAGTTCATTAGCTAGGTCAACAAGATCTGTATTAGAAGCTTAAGGCCCTGTTTGGGGGTCCACAGCCACTGCTAGGGAAATCCCCATCAATACCGATTGAGAACCCCTTTAGTACCGGTTTCGCAACTGGTATTGGTAGTTCGGTACTAAAGGGGGTCCTTTAGTATCGGTTTTTTAACCGATACTAAAGGGGGCCTTTAAGTACCGGTTGGGGAGACCAACAAGTACTAATTTGTCTGCCACGTCGCGTGTGGTCGCAGCCAAATAAGTACCGGTTGGTCTCTCCAACCTGTACTAATTTTTTTCTATTTCTTTTCTATATTTGTATTTCGTATTTGTTTCCTTTATGTACACTAGTTCTAATATGTTAATATATATAAAGTTGTATTTATGTATAATATTACATTTGAGATACTATTATATATATAGACATATTATGCATGCACGTATATGAATAATATTATATTGCATCATCTTTCCAAGTTCAACATTTCGGATCAACTATTCTGAACCCGAGTCCTGATGGTGATGCAGATTTGATCCATCATTATGAAACTCCCTCGCTGGATTTACTACCTCGTCCAGAAAAAATCCAGAGAGTTGTTCTTGAATTGCTCTAATTTTTTCCGTGTCGAGGAGTCTTTCCTTCTTGTACATCATCTGTGTCATTGGCAAAGGTTATTATATAGTAGATTAATGGGTCTGCACAATTAGAACTAATTTATTGTTAAGAATTTTGTATATGTACGTTAAATTCGTGGTCGGTCATACACTTCGGACCTACGAAGTCATATGGATGAACTCACCTACGTAGTATCCGCATAAATTATTTCCCGGTTCCTGTCTCAAACACTATATATATGTCAAAAGAAGTTATGAAATATTTGTTGTGTTCATGAAAATGTCATGATATGTGAAAATTCAACACATACCGGGAGTTTAGGCTTCCAATAGTTCCTCATTGAATTCACCCGCGTGATATCGACGGAATCGAGTCCATACTTTGTTCAGATTGTCTATGAGATGTTTATATTGATCTCTTGGCTTCCTCAAAGAGTCCATGCCATAGACCGCACTCACATCAGGCACAACAACAAGGAATATCCAGTGGAACCTGTACAGCCAAAGCTTGTTAGTTTGGCTAGTTAGTCTTATGATTAACTGCTAGTTCGAAAAAAAAGAGATGGGAAACATGCTCACTTGAAGTTGTATGGTAGAAGTATGTACTTCTTGTAATATTGCTTGTCGAGTTACTTATATATGTTTTTCAAGGTCTGATTTGGTCTACCTCTTAGAGTTGACTCATTTACAACATCGGGGTCCATGAAGCCTACGTCATAGTATCCTTTCCTCCGACAAGTTTGAATCTTCATCCTGCATGATACAAAATCGAATAGGAGTTAAGACATCGCACAATGACTAGAGCGGGAATTTTAATGTTAGAGCAAATTAAAGACTCTTACAGAACGCAGGAACTAATGTGCACCCTTTAATACTGGTTGGTGCCCCCATCCGGTACTAAAGGGACTCACGGAGTGGCCCTAGAAACTAGCCGTTAGGCCCGGTACTAATGTGACGGAACCGTCCGACTTAAACTGGCTTAAGGCCCTGTTTGTTTGGGCTTTCCATCAGCTTTCCACCTTAGGACCCGAAAGGTCAAACAAACAGCCAGCTTCTGGGCTGAGCTATCCGAAAGCCAAAAGCCCACAGAAGCTATGATTACATGAAAAACCTAGAAGCAGTGAAATGTGAGCTTTCCACAGCTTTCTACATCAAGGTCGCGAAAATTACTCATCTGCCATCGTTTATGTTGTGAACCGGTCATTTTTCTTTCCTCAGCTCCATCTCCATCTGTGCAGTCTCCCACTCCTCCTGTCTTGTGGCGCCCAAGCCATGACCGGCACGCTCCCCTCCTCCGCCCAGACAACGCACCCCTCTACTCCGCGCGGGCGACGCCCCTCTGCTCCGCCCGGCCGACGCGCCTTCCTGGTCCGCCTGGCCGCTTCCTGTTGGCATGGAGGAGCGCGGGGAAAGGGACGGGACGAGCCCAGCTGTGGATCCTAGTCGCCGCAGAGGAGCACGGGGGTGGGGGCGGGGCCGCAGGGGAGCTCCTCCACTCCAAATCTCCCCCACCGGCGCAGCACCCCGCCTCCCCGCCAAATCTCGCCCGCCACCGCCCCTTCTCGGCCCTTCCGGCGCTCGGCGCTGCAACGCCGTAGGTGCATGGAGCTCCCCGGTGTCCCCTCCCCCTTCGATCTCACCTCTGGCCGCCCCCGCCCCTTCCCTCTCCCCATCTCTCCCCGTCGGTCTTGCCTTCCGGCCGTCGAGCAAGGGCAAAGGCCAACAGATCCGGCCAGCATCCAAGGTTGAAGAAAAGCTTGACATGTGGACCCCACAGAACAGATACTCCATCCCATTATTCCGAAAGCGAGGTTGCCAAATGGTGTTAGCTTTCCAAAAATTAGATTTTGGAAAGCCACTCTTCTAGGGAGCAAAAGTCAAAAGCTAGCTTTCTGGAAAAACTTGGAAAGCTAAAGCTCAAACAAACAGAGCCTAAGTGCGCCTAATCACTTTCGGAACAACAATTATCTGAAACGCACTTAAAATAGTGTAAGCCCGGTAATCCGTCGAGTGTCCGTAGAACGCCTCGAAACATCCACAACGTGTTTCATAGCCATAAATCAGAATCGCTTCCACGAAGGCAAAGCATCAACAAATATTATATTTTTATATACATATAGGAGATACGAATTATTACAAACTGTAGATTGAAATAAACTTAACAGTGTAAGTTAGACCATTACTAGGAATTTTTAACCCAAAAGCAATCCAAGGCAATTAATTATACACTAAGTTTTATTCTAGGGTACCGTGAGACTCGTATAGTACCATCAGTACCCTAGTTCTTCGGAAATTCTTCAATGGTCCCTTCTAAAAACATCAACAAAGGATCCCCTGAGTACGGTACTCAGCAAAACTGACCCGACTAACCAATAAAGAGAGATTTTTTTAAAAAAAAATTGCATGATAGCTTTATGTTGTACTGGCTGACTCACATTTTGCAAAAAGCTTACTAACAGTAGAACCTTAGTTTTGTCATTTTAATTCAGTTTAGTTTTTGCCTAACCAATCTATGTGGATAAAACATTTTGAGCGACCAGGTGGAACTAAGTCATACAACATATTAATTCCAAGGAAAACATTACATTCAACTTGATTACACTACAATGCTTAAGCGATGATCAAGTGCATTCATAACCGGGAATTGTGACGATCCGGACCGTTTTACATCCTGTAGGAGATACCCGACTACCAGCCATGCACAACTATCCGGGTTACACATAACAACCTTTCGATTAGCCATACCCAAAGATTGGGAATATGACTGCCCGAACCTAGGGACGCACCCCCACATGGGACCCCACGTCTGGCCTGATCTCTATGTGAGTTTCAGGCTACGCTCTTGCCTTTCCACTGCACGCCAAGCATGGGGACGAAATATTCCCGATCAGATAACCAACTAACCTACCGGGCTTTGTTGGTCCCATACACAGTAAGCAACAGGTAAAATCACTTGATCACTGGTTAAACAACGAACGGTCCTTGACCAGATTAAACTTAGCAGACAGAACTACCAGAACTACCATCTCTAGCTTCTTTCTACATTCCCCCCAAAGTTCCAGGCTATTTTTCCTTGAACATGTATGACAAAATTAACCTTAGAGTTGAGTAACCAAAGTTACTTAAAGGTATCTAAGCATTGCTAAGCATAGGATAGTTACGAATTAGTTGAACAGGTGGCAAAGATGTCCTCTAAATAAGGTAGGGTCATGCACAAGAGTGGTTTGCAATCAACTCCTAGACTTAATGCATTTATAAGGAAATAACCAATAGATGGACTCATGAATAATAATTTCTGAAAGTAAGTAGGCTTAGATGCACCGGGGCTTGCCTTGATAAAAAAAGTTAGTATCTTCAGAAGATCTTCCCTCACAAGGGATCAATTCAACAACCTCTTCAAAATCCTGAGGTTCTTCAGATATATCCAAGAAATCCACTTCGGCAGCTTCTATGCCTACAATAGAATGCATGCACATGCAAACTTTTTGAAATCAGAGACTATACAACTTATCTTCGTGATAAAGTTGCAAGCCAACACTAATCTACCCATAAAAATTAACCCACAATTTTAGTTTCTTTAACTAACCTAGCTTAAGCATTTTCTTTTATTTAAAAGTATAATAAATTTCTAATTAAAAAACTTAATTCCTATGGATTAATAATTATTTTTAAATAATAAACATCATTCAGAATTTTATTCATTTTATAAAGATTAAATATTTATTTATATACCTTAAATAAATGTACTAAATAAATACCTAATTTTCATTATCTTTTCCTAGGGCTTAAGAATTTTAATGCATAAAGGAAAATAAAATAAACCTAACAAAATTGGTTTCACTTTGGACATTTCGATAAATTATAAAGAATTAAATAAGAAAACTGAATTTAAAACTAAATTCTAAAACACCTAAACCATTTTCCCAGAAAACCCCCCTGGAGATCCTCTTTTCTCACCTGCGCTCCACCACCCACAGCCACTGACAAGCGGGGTCCCGGTCAAGGCATAGCTTGACCGCGGGTACCCCCGGCGGGTAGCGGCGCTAGCTCACCGCCGGTGGGTTCGCCAGCGATAAGACCTAGCCAGGAACTCTAGGGCAGCGCGCATCTACTAGTAGGGTTATTGACCCGAGTGGTGGCTGAGCAGGAGCTTGCGGTGCGCAAGAGCGGCAGCTCGCCGGCGACGGTGCCAAGGCAACAAGCTAACCGTGAAACACTCCTACGGCCTAAGCAGCACAGCGCGACCCCAACCCGAGGCAACCCGCGGCCAGAGCAGAAGGCTCCACGGTGGCGGCCATGACCGACGCGCGGCGCGCGACGGCGCGGGCGTTCCGGCCAGCTCGGCCGGACCCCAAGTAGACAAGCACCGTCTACACCATGCTTAGCTCATGCGCAACACCCCCAAACACTAGGACGACGCCAGGAACCACGGTGACCTAGACCTCCACGGTGGCGCCCTTACCAGACGGAGCGGCGACCGGCCCTGGAGAAGAACACGGCAGGTAGGTAGCTGTGGGTGTTGGGGCTGCACGGTGGCTGCAGGGATGGGCGCAGGAGCTCAAGGCGGCGTTCTTGGCGAGGTTGACGGGCTGGCAGTGGCAGAGCGCAGTGGAGCAAGACGGCGACCAGAGCAGGACAGAGAGCAGAGGAGCGCGGTGAAACGGAGCAAGCGGTAACCAGATAACTTTCACCGGCGGGAAGTAATTTATACAAATTCTTACCACCTTCGCGAGTTCCACCTCCTACCTGCGTGCTTGCTTTCGTGTCCATGGCCAGGGTTAGCGCATGGCACGGCAGCGCCGCTCTAGACATCAATGGCGCACAGCTGTGCTGCACCCGGCCCTGTTCTGTTCCTCTCTTTTCCTTTCTTCCCCAAAATCCGAAAGTTCAACTCAAATTTGCGACCAAAATTCAACTCAAACTCTCATATGTTTTTTTAGCAAAGTTGTAGAGGACCATATGCTCTACATTTGATTGATTTTTCTTAAATGCTAAAGATCACTCCATCCTTGTGAATTTCAGCTCCAAAATCGCTCCCAACTTAGATTCAGTTTCGTCAGAGTACCATAACAGCCCGTGGCCCCATCTTTGAATTCAAATTCAACCATTCAAACTCAGTTTAACTTGTCCAACAACTTCTGGAACTTGTTAAACATATAACAGGGGTTCCATTTTGCATGTTAAGGTCCAACTTGTAGCTACAAAGTTTTCCAGAATCTCGAGCCAAAACCTGCCACATTTCACTGTTTTTCGAACTGAATGACTTTTGTCATTCAGTTTTGTCAGTTGTGCCTGATAGTGCACCTTTTCAACTTTGGGCTCCAATTGACTCCTTAAACCAACTATTCCTTGTCCAACAGCCACTTTGAAATGTAATCCACTTATCAGTGACTCCATTTTGCAACTTAGAGCCCAACTCTTATATACCAAATCTTCTAAAAGTTCAAGTCCAAGTTTGCTAAACTTTACTGGCCATTCAGTTTCGTCAGGCATGTTAACAGTAAAACATTCACACTTTGAGCTTTGAGAAAATTTGACATCCCTCTCTTTCCCTGTCTAATAACTGTTTCAAATTGTTCTCTGAACATCCAAGAGTATTTAGGTTTCAAAAAGATCCAAGTTTTTAATATGAAATCTCTCAGAATTCAAGCCCAAAGTTGGTCATCCCTACTGTTTTCAGAGTTTGCTTAGTTTCAGAAGCTGAGCCACAAACTGCACTACTTTCACTTTTTGAACCTCATTTAAAATATGGATCCTTTATTTTCTCTGACCCACAATATGTCCAGAAGATTCATTGAACGTCCAAGTCCACTTGTGACCCAAAACTTTCTAAAGCTTAGACGAAAAATTCTTTTGAAATCAAGTTCAAAGTTAGGTGTTTGTCACTGTTTCAGACTTGGTCATTTTTCAGAAGGTGAATAGTAACACCAAGTCAACCACTTTGACTGTAAATTTGTGATACCCACGACTTGAATTTGACTTCAAACTTGCTGCCTTTGAATTCTAAATACCTTCAAGGCTTGAATTCATATTTTTATCGAATTTCTTCGATTTTGAATCTCAAATTGGCATTTTTGTTCAAAATTTGATTTAAAATTGACTTTAGCCATAAAATCTTCTTAGCATCCAAATTTTATCATTAACAACATAATAGCCATTCTTAAGCCTTTTTAATTCCACCCGGTACTAAGGTGCTGGACGAAAGATCCTTTCCCCAGTAGTGAGCTCTAATGTTTTGATGCTATTTAGGATATGCTAACATGAGTTAATTGTAAAATCAATTGCAGACTCGCGAGACGAACCTGTGGATCATAATTAGTTCATGATTAGCTCATGTTGTCTTACAGTAAATATGTGTTAATCATGAATTAATTATATTTAATAGATTCATTTCACGAATTAGTCACGACTTATGCAATTAGTTTTATAATTAGTTCACGTTTAGTTATTCTAATTAGTAAAAATAACCCGGAATAAAATTAGTCACGGATCCAAACGACCCCGAAAACATCTCGTTCCTTTTGACAAGATTAGCCCGAGCAGTTCAAAGCAAGACCATATTTAGGCCGTGTTTAGTTGGGGAATTTGGGAGGTGCCAAATTACTGTTACAGCACTGTAGCACACTGTAGCGTTTCGTTTGTATTTGTGAATTATTGTCCAAATATTGACTAATTAGGCTCAAAAGATTCGTCTCGCAAAGTACAACAAAACTGTGCAATTAGTTTTTAATTTCATCTACATTTAGTACTCCATGCATGTACCGCAAGTTTGATGTGATGGGGAATCTTCTTTTTGCATAGTGTCAAAGTTGGGAGTTGGGAGTAACTAAACATGGCCTTAGTT
>NC_028454.1:6524915-6547395 GCF_000263155.2 Setaria italica | reverse complement strand
CAAATGTTACAGTGTATTACAGTGCTGGCACAATAGTTTTGCATCTCCCAAATTGACCGTATAAACAGAGGCATGTTGCCATATGTAAAAAAACACAGAACCGTTCAACCACGGCGCCGTGCGAGCGTGTGACACTGACGGCCTCGGCAAGCGCGCACCCTATGATCCGGCACGACCAGGGCAGCCGCGCAGATACGTGCCTAGTACATCTGAACCCTATGATCTACTCCGTCCCAAGATTTTGACTGGTCTGGCATTGGTTGCATGGTTTGGTTTTTGCAGTTTTCTCCACCGGCAGATAAAGGCAGAGCAGCTTGCACTATCGCCAGGCAGCCAGCAGCGCTCGGCATTTAAAGCTAAGCCGCTAGGATTACCGTCCGATCTACGGATAACGCACCAGATCCTTTGACTGGAACGCCCTACTGCGCCTCCTAGTGCGGCGTACTACTCCGTTAGCTGAGCAATTGTCAGTTAAAAAAGAAAGAAATAGTGCCACGCGTTTTCCCCGCAAGACCGGACTAACCGAGGTCATATTTAGTTCGCTCCAAAATCCCAACTTTAACACTATTAAAAAGAAGATTCTCCATCACATTAAACTTACAGTACATGCATGGAGTACTGAATGTAAACGAAATTAAAAACTAATTGCACAATTTTGTTATACTTTGTGAGACGAATCTTTTAAGCTTAATTAGTCAATATTTGAACAATAATTCATAACTACAAACGAAACGCTACAACACTTCAAACTTGACAGCAAGGCCCGAGGAGTGAAGGGTCGCGACTCACGGGCTCGCTGGCCGCCGGTCGCTGCACGGTCATCCATGGGGTGGCGTGCATCAGAATTCAGAAGCCAGAAGCTGCACAGTTCACACGGCACCTTTGGCAGCGTCCCGTCTCCTCGCATCTCTCTCCACGGGCTCTTGCCTTGTCACGCCCACTGCAGCTCTCTGTGTGGAGTCCTCGCATTTACGCCACCACCTTCTTCGATGCCTTGCCTTGCCTCAGCCAACCCGGAGCGCACCCACCGCCAACCTCCCCTATGGCCCTATATATACGTGCCGCCGTCCGCCGGAGCTGCGGCACATCGCGGCAGCGAAGCAAGCGAGGGTGTAGCCGAGGCCTAGACCGGGTAGAGCTGAGAGCAGACGGAGGGGTGGCGACGGGAGCAGAGCTCCTGGGAGTTGTAGGATTAGGTGCTTGGGAAAGTTGCTAGCCGGCCTCCGCTGCCACTTTCCTATGCCATCTAATCCGATGATTTCCATGGGCTCCTTCCATCGCCCGCACCCATCCGCTTCGGATGCCGGAACGAGCGCATCGATCTTTTCTTTTTGTTCTTCGTTTCTCGTGTTTCCATGCTGGGGTTGCCGTCCCGGTTCTGATTTGCGGTTGCGTTCTTCCAGTTTCCGGGTGAAATTCGCTGGGTTTTGGGTGCACTTCTTCCTCTGCTTAGCTAAAGATCTTTCTCTGTGTTTGCTGCGTAACGAGCGCTCAGTCGGCGGCAGCCTCCTGAAAATCTGCCGGCGCCGTAGAGAAGCAACACTTGATTTTCTGTGATCTTTCCCCGACTTCCATTTGATTCTTCAGCTTAGAATGTGTGTTTATCAGGCAGCAGCAAGCGCATGCTCAGTTCCTCACAAGTCACCGTCAGACATGGCGCTCCCCATGCCATCCCCATCCGACTGATCTGAATGGGCCTAGTTAAAAAAAATCTTTGGGCTGCAGCCCATGGGCACGAGTAGTCTTACCTGGCCCAAGTTTAGACTTTATAAAGGAAATGTATTCGCTGAACAGGCAATCGATTTGCACAATCGATTCCTACCAAACAGCATATAAAATATATCACTTTAATCCAGTAAGTAGCGGATACATGAATTTTGTGCATATATATGGTCACGTGTACTATAGATCTACTTTGCTACCGTGACACATGACGTGGACGGTTTTATGCATGTAACTCCCTACAGCTATTTTCTTGATCCATTCGAGGCTCTCCTGCGTGGATATTTAGGGGGTGCTTGATACTAACCAATTGATGATTAGGAGGATTAAACATCGATTGATGTTCAGATCCTAATTAGGAGGATTAAATATGAGTTAATTATAAAATTAATTGCATGTAACTCCCTCCAGCTATTTTCTCGATCCATTCAAGGCTCTACTACCGTGGATATTTAGTGTTCAGATCCTAATTAGGAGGATTAAATATGAGTTAATTATAAAATTAATTGCAGAACCTGGGTTAATTCGCGGACGAATCTATTAAATCTAATTATTCTATTATTAGCAAGTGGTTAATGTAGCACCACATTGTTAAATTATGAATTAATTAGGCTTAATAGATTATTCCTGTGAATTAGCCTCCATCTGTGCAATTAGTTTTGTAATTAGTCTCTTCTCTAATTAATCTATATTTAATACTTCTAATTAATATTGAAATATCCGATGTGATAGTGCTAAATTTTAGACTATGACAGTGAGAACCAAAGCCAAACAGACCCTTAGTTTGAGACGAGCACGTAACCAATAATTTTAGGCTCATACTAAAAATATGCTATCGAGCAGCACCTAAAAATATGCTTTCGAGCAACACCTAGCCCTTGTTTACTTCCCTCAAAACTCCCAACCTTAACACTATGCAAAAAGAAGATTCCCCATCACATCAAACTTGCGGTACATGCATGGTGTACTAAATGTAGACGAAATTAAAAACTAATTGCACAGTTTTGTTGTACTTTGCGAGACGAATCTTTTGAGCCTATTTGGACAATAATTCACAAATACAAACGAAACGCTACAGTGTCGCATTTATGCCAAAATGCCAATTTGGTACCTCCCAACTTGGGAAGTAAACAAGGGCCTAGTGTGTTCCGCTAAGGTGGTGTCTATTTCCTATCGGATGTTTAATACTAATTAGGTCTATTATATATAGATTAATTATAAACTAATTGCATAGACGGAGGTTAATTTGTGAGGTGAATCTTTTAAGTGTAATTAATTCTTGATTTGATAACGAAGTGCTACAGTAATCATTTGCTAATGATGAATTAATTATGCTTAAATTTATCTCGCGAATTAGCTCAGAGCTTCTGCAATTAGTTTTATAATTAGATTATGTTTAGTCTTAGCATCCGAACTTCGATGTGACAAGGTCTAAACTTTAGTTAAGGATCCAAACACACCCTAAATACCTGTCCAGATTTCATTGTTTTCATTTTTCAAGGCATTTAAAAAATACTCGTCCAGGAGTATTTGTTACTAAGAGGTCCGATATTATTTATGCGCTGTGTGTTATTTTAGATAGGTTTGTCGGACGTGTGGAGATATATCATTTATGATTCTTTTGCGGAGTTAGAAAAATATGACATATACGAATGGGAAGGATATATATACCAGATCTGATCTGTAGTGATGGCATCTCGGCGACCGCCCTAGGCGAACAAAAGGTCCCAACAGCTGCTGACCATACTCATATGTTAGAATTTTTATCTGTCGCTTGTTAGGACAGAGGGGTAGGACGTAACGGATCAAATCTAAGTGCAAAGTGCTAACATGGAACCTGTACACAACGTAAACCAACATTAACCGCTGGGTATAGATAGCTTCTAAGAGTATAGAAAGCCACAAAGATACGAGTTATGTGCGTAAAAATATCCACGTTACTTGCATGGCGTACATGTGACCATATATGTATACATTTGACAAGTTCATGCATCCGTTTACATATTTTGCTACCTGTTGGACTACATGATACAACCATACAAGTGTTGTTGTATGTTGGATATACTTTACTCTAAATTCGAACTTAGTATTAGGACTGCAAAAAATCCATGTTTTTTTTTACAGATTTTTCCTATTTAACGTAGGTGGATAATTCACAATTCATTAGGTATCGTATACAATGGCTAATGGGTAATGAAGATTGCATGGTACGGAGAATTAAATATGAAACTATGAGTAATCCAGGACAGTAATTTAATCCTGGTATATTGCTCGACAGTCCCAGATTCCGAAACCCCTTACGCTAATCCTACGTCCTCGTCTTCTTCTCCGGTGACGAAAAGAGAGCGTATCCTCAGAAAAAGATTTTTGTCGTTAGGCATGCATTGCTATTATTGGCGTTCAACGATCAGACTGTATAGTACTGGCCACAAGGCCTCAACAGGCTTCTCACGGAGTTGTTGTAATCTAAACAGTTCGAGTTTGTTAAGATGAGCTCGTAGTTTAGGTAAGTCAGGTTGTTGTTGTAATCTCTATTCTATTATAGATTGGCCCAATCTTAACAAACTCGAGTGTTCAACTTGTAAGCCACGCAAGGGGCTCTTCCTTGCTCTATATAACAAAGGTGCGGCCTCCTATGAGAGGTTCAACGCTTCCTAAAACCTTTACATGGTTACCAGAGCCATCCTCTAAACTCCATCCAATCTAAACCTCAACTCTCGTGTCCTCCACCGGCGTCGGCCTGTCCTCCGCCATCTAGCACCCAGTGTCAGAGAAGCTCACCAAGTCCAACTTTGCTCTATGAAAGTTGCAGGTTCTACCTGCCATCCGTGGGGCACAACTAATGAGCTACATTGACGGCACAGCCGACGTCCCGCCGGAACAGATCAACAGGGCAGAAGCGAAAGGGAAGGTTCCCAACCCGGCCTACACGACATGGCTGGCTCTCAACCAGCAGGTATCCAGTTACCTCATCGCATCCTTGTCCCGTGATATTCTTGCACAGGTTGCAACCTTCACCACCGCAAGTGGGTTGTGGCGAGCACTTGAGGAGATGTTCGCCTCACAGACTCGTGCTCGCTCCGTCAACACGCGTATCATCTTGGCAATAATCAAGAAGGGCGCACTGTCCGTTATTGAGTACGTTGGGAAGATGCGTGCTCTCGGCGACGAGATGGCAGTGTGGCGGATCCACTTCGGATCTACTGGGTTAGATATGATTCAGCCGCCTGATATGCGACGCTCATGCCTAAGCCGAGTAAACACGAAGTGCCGTCGGATTCTCCTCCGATTTAACCACTTGAACAGGACCGATTTAGCAGACTCACACGAAGGTGAGCGGTTCCAGAGAGTACAACAAGTCCACCCAAGAGTTAACAAATTAACCACTGGATTTAGTTGCGAAAAGAACATCAGAGTTTTACAAGCTTTCTGAAAACAACAGAAGGTAAAACACTAGCGGAAGCAATCGTCGGGGTCGGATGTCCTGGTGAGGCCAGCCGGGACATCACTGATCCCTCTCCTCGCCGTCCGAGGAGGGATCCCACTCGACCGTCCAGCCCGGCGGGAGCTGGGGCGGCCAAGCGCCAGCAAGAGAGGGGTCGGGAGCAGCAACTTCACCTGAAAAACAGGAGCCACAACAGGGCTGAGCTACTAAGCTCAACAAGACTTAACCGATAGGAGTAAAACTACTCCACACTTCTAGACATGCAGGGCTTTCTGGCTGAGGGGTTTGCTTGCCAAAAGCACGAAGTAAAACCCTATTTTCAAGTTTTAGTTCCGATTCTAAGTTCTTTAACCAGTCTAGGTTTTGCAACCTATTCTAAGCAATCATAGAGCCAAACAAGGTATGTATATCAACAAAACCATATCATTATCAGATTCCTCCTTTACTCAGGGTGACATAGCGATCAAGCAATCTCAAACTGTGAGAGGCAGACGAATCGATTTGAGTTCTTTAACCATGCATGGTGAACCTAGCCTCACGACATCCACGTACCCGGAGGTCGCTTCCTGTGTCGGCCTTCCCCATCAATCCCCTAACCCGTGTCGGGCCCATTTCCTTTGGTGCAAGGTTCCACAGACCCGGCCTCTGCCGTCCTGTGACCACGCTTGCCACCACGTGCGACATCCAGCAGGGGAAACTCCGTTCCAAGAACAATGGGGCGACCGCTCACATCTAGGTTCAATCCGGTACTAGGCTTCCTCAGCCCATACTAAGTATGAGGCTAGTACTTTCAAACACTTGATCACGAACACCACCACTGTCGGGCCTTAGCAAGTTTTCATAGACAGACGGGGCAACCATCCGTCCACCAAAGAGTTACCAAAAACCCTGCCCCGTCCATCGTCCTTATAGTTATAACAGAAAGGTAGACATGCAACTCCTACAACTCGCGAGTGACAGGGAATCACTCGGCTTTTACCGTCTCCTAGTCAAGCAATGCAACTACTCGGTCCAACAGCTAGTGCTCAGATCATGGGGATACTAGGTCATGCATCTAGGCTTTCAAACAACTCCTATACGTAAATGCACAAGCATGTCACAGAAGGCATGCGCAAGTTTGGAAAACAACGCAGGGTTTTCATGCAACCGGGGCTTGCCTTCGAGCAGGGAGGAAGAGAACTGCTCGACTTCGGAGGCGACTTCGGCTTCAGCGGGCAGGAGCTCAGCTACAGCTTCGTCTTCTGGCGCCGGGTGTAGCTCGTAGAAGCCGTCGGCGAGGCGCAGCTCTACACGAATGCAATGCAAGAGTTAGCATAGACGGTTATTTCAACAGCAACACTTGCTCGCTTGAGCCCAGAAACTCACGACAAAGAGCAGGAGGGTGGGGAGGTTCAAGAGAGCTGGTGAAGATCAAAAGGCAAGGGTCGGAAAGGAACTTATGATCTGATCCTTGAACTAGAGGATGTGGTATACTAGGGATCCTCAGACGCAAGCGCTGAAGGGTTCCTAAGTTTTACACATACACCCTCGGGTTAAAGAAAAAGATCACAGCCGAGCCCTCGGGCGAGGCGGATAAGGGTCGGCGGAACAGATAGGGTCGGGCGAGACGGAACCGGGGTCGGGCGGATAAGAGGGGTCGGGCGAAGCGGACTGGGGTCGGCAGCTTACCTTCTTCCTAAAAGGAAGGCTTGGGGTCGGGAAGAGGCAGACTTGGGCGGAGGGACTAAGGCTTTGAACAACGGCTAAGACCGGTAGTGCTCCGGCGGCGGCGATGCTTCTTGCGGATCACAAGTGAGCTTTTACGCAGCACGGAGGAGCAAGCGGCTGGGTGGCTTGGGGAAAACTGAGGGGAGCTGAGGGGGGGGGAGTTCCTTAAGAGCTTTAGGGTGTGGTGCTAGGAGCTTGAGCAGGGAGCGAGAGAATGGCTGAAGGCAATAATGGCGGAGGGAACTCCAGCGGGCTTGTGCATTCCCTTTTATAGCGGCCGGAACGGAAAAGGAAAGCGTCGCGGGAAAGAGAGAAGGGGAGCGGCGCGAAGGCCGGGGAGAAGCAATGGAGTGCTCTGCCGGGGCGGCGATTGAGCGAAGAGGGCGGTGGTGCAGAACTCGGGGATGACGCCAGCGGTCATTGGGTTCTGTCGTCAGGGCGGCGCAGGAGCGGGTATGCCGGTGGTTGAGATTTGGCGGAGGCGGGCGTCGCCGTGCGGAAGATTTGATAGAAACGACCGATTTAACGGCGTTGGAATCGAGGGCGCACAGGTGAAAAGACATGCAGCCGTGGGCGCGTGGGCGAGCGCGGAGCAACAGATTGTCGGGCGGCTTCTGGCAGGGCGAGGGAAAAGGAGCTGTCGCTGCCAGGGTCGGGGTTGGCGATGGAGGAATCGTCGTGTAGCGGAGACCAGGCGGCGCGACTGAGATCGAAGTGACGGAAAAGACGGGCGACATCGGGCTCTACGGCCGGGATCTGGCGGTGTGATGATGGGCGCGGGAGGCGAGGCGCTGCAGAAAGGTTGCAGAGGGGCTTCCGCCACCATTGGGGAAGGGGGTGCGAGGATCCATTCGGTCGCGAGCCAGAGACAAAACTGAGCGGCGGCGTCGGAGAAGATGAGGCACGCGGCGGGGAGGCTCTGAAGCGGGCATGCAACTCGAGTGCGCCTGTCGCGGAAGATCTGGGGGAAAAAGATCTCAAGGGTCCACTGGTCGGACAGAACGGCGTTTGTGAAAGGCTTGGAAGGATCTGACGGTGAGCTGGGTTCGCCGGGGTCGGGATTGGAGCGAAGCGGGGAGGGGTCGGGTCTCAGGGGTCGGAACCGGGCGGAAGGCTGAGCACTCAGGCGCGGCAAAACAAGACAGATGACTAAGATCCAGGGCTAGGATTAAGGTTAACCCGGAAGATTAGGGACCGGTCATCACAGGCAGCAGCCGACAAGCCTCTTGACTATGAAGGGCTGGTGTCCTATATCTTGACTGGATTGGACCTTGAGTTCAACCTGGTCATCTCTGCAGTTTTGGCGCGTGTGGAGCCAATCACCGTCACAGAGCTCTACACCCAGTTGCTCTCCTTTGAGCAATGGATGGATCTACTACATGGGTCACCCTCGTCATCAGCAAACATTGCTTCTCGTGGCCGTGGTGGTGGCCGTGGGAATCGTGGTGGCCGTGGCAATCGTGGTCGTGGCAATGGCTTTGGCGGCCGTGGCCTCGGCAACTTCAACAACTCCGACAAGCCGAAGGTGAAGTGCCAGCTCTGCAATAAGGATGGCCATGCTGTGATCGACTGCTGGTACTACTTCGAGGAGAACTTCGTCGTGCCAGAAGAGAAGAGCGCCAGAAATGGCGTGGACTCCAATTGGTACACTAATACCGGATCCACAGACCATGTCACGGGAGAGCTGGATAAGATGGTGATCCGTGACCGCTACACTGGTGGAGATCAGATCCACACAGCAAACGGAACAGGTATGTATATTGTACATGTTGGTCGTGTTATTTGCACTCGCCTGATTGGATTGAAACATTAACGCGGGTAACACTAAACTCAAAACCACCAAAGATGACCAGTTGGATTGGAACCTCAACGCGACCGCACAACTCCACTCGACATTGACAGCCGTACCGAAAGCCTTATCGCAGCACCCACCAACAATCCCACTCTCATGTAGTCACCGAAACCTCCCGGTGTGGCCCCGCGTTGATAGGGACCTAAGAGAAAACAGACCACACTGCACTAAGAAGGCCACACTCCATCTGACAGAATGATACCACCAGATCCGGATCTCTCGCAGGCTGCCTCACAGTCGCCACCACGAAAACACAAACGCGCGAGGGTCTCGCCACGCGCACTGTTGGACTCCACCCGCTCTTGTCGCCTCGAAGAAAGCACCGTGCGCTGGGGCCTCGCCACGTCCGTCACAACACTCCATATCACGGATCCGTTTCTATTGTCGCCATCAGAATGGAGGGCAAAGTTGCCCACTTCCCAAGGTCCCCATCAAACAACCAAACCACCGTCGCAGACCGACTTCACCTCATTGCTCCACCCGTGCACATAGCCTTCATCGCTTGCTGCGTCTTCCGATGATGTACCGCATCGGAGTAGCTCAGCAATGCTGAGCCACCCGCCGTAGTTCGCTGCAAGCCTAGTCATCCTACGATGCCATTGCTGTGAGCGCCATCCTTCGACGCAGTCCCACGCCACACTGACAGTTGCCAAGCAACGCCAGCAGCCGCGGTCCGCTGCAAGCAGCCCACCTGACAACAATGCGATAACCCCTTATCGCCACTAGAACTGTGATTGTCTCCATCCTGCACCATGCCGCCTTGCACTGCCACGGGCTATAGTTTTCCCTGGTCGTCGTCACTAGCAATGCCACGGGCCGAGTTGGGTCTCTAGAGACGACGCCTCCAAGAAGGGAACGACGCCGGTGGCACCGCCGTCGCTTGTCCAGAAACTGGACAGGGTTTTCACCAAGAGAACCCCATGCAGCAGGGACGAAGCTCCAAGATGGTGCCCCTAATGGGGAGAACGACGCCCTAGAGCGCCACCACCAACGCCACCAGCAAGATCACCGACAAAGACTTTCGCCAGGAGCATCCCATCCCTACCACTACATGTCGCTAGCCCGGCATTCCCAGGACTACGCCTCTATGCATAGTTTTTGTTATGCACCTAGATATATAGTGAATGTCCTTAAAAACTAAAATAACTTACAATTTGAAACGTATTTAAAATGTAGGGAATATATTGTACACTTGCATATCGATCATTTTGAAGTTTTCTCGCTGCTGTTACAACGAGCGAGGGGAGGGAAGCCAAAGCCATCACGGCCACGACAGGCGGGGGGCTAGAAGCCTACAACCGCTGCGACGCAACAGCTCCAACGGCGTGCCCCGTGAGCGCCGGCGCCCTCCTGCCGGTCTTGCGCGCCACCGCTCTAGCCCTGCCACCGCATAGGAAGTCGAGGACAGTGTCGGAGCTCCTGACAGCGCGGTTGCAGAGCGCGCCGAGTAGCATGCCGGCGACGGGCACGACGAGGTAGATCCAGATGGAGGTGTACCTGCCGAGCACAATAGCTGGGCCTAGCGTCCTGATCGGGTTCATCGTCCCCCTGACACCGGCCTGCACGCCATTCGGTACAAGCACTAGCACTCTCTGAAATTTGAACAAAACTGCAATGCTATCTCTGAACGTGAAACGTGCTTACCCAATGATGAGGCCCAGGGTGCCGACGGTAGCGCCGATGGCCAGCCCTCCCGCCGTCGGATTCTGCAGTTGCCATCAGCCAAACATTTCGATTATGAACCATCCCTACCACTATATATCCCAGGACCGCAGCCATGGAAGCCCTCCTAGTGCGGCGACGGCACCGTGCCTCCTCGCGCCGCGCCACGACGCCTCACTGCTTCATTGGTGCGCACACGGCTGCTACCACACACAGTCGTCATCGCTCGCAGCAGCCCGACACATCTCGAGCCGGCACGTAGGTCTCCGCCACCGCCGCTTGCACCCGCGGCATTTCTTTCTACCGACACCACGTGTAGCTTGCAATCACCAAGCCGTACGTCTCGCAGCATGCCGCCGCTACCGCGCAACCCCATTCACCTCTCGCAGTGTGTCGTTTCCTCCTCGATGCCGCACGACCCCCTCGCCTCGCAACTAGCTGCCAACGCGCAGCACCTCTTCCCTCGTCGAGCCGCCACCTCGCTCCCGGCCACCGCGCCGTGCCCGGCTGCCGTGGGCGGCTGCCGACGTGCAGCCACCTATCCCTACCAGGCCGCCGTCTCGCTTCCTGCCGCCGTCCCGCGGCCACCACGTCGCTCACTCCGTAGTTGACGCACCCGTCGCACACGAGGCCAGGCCACCCTAGCGGAGCACTACGTCCCAAGGGCAACCTGACTAAGCCCTCGCCGGAACGCCGCCAGCCTGGTCGCCTACACTACCGCTGGTCGCCTACACTACCGCACGTGCGTGCCCGGGATGCACGGCCACCGGATCCGGCCGAAGTAGTGCTCGATCCGTGGCCTCTCGCCCATCGTCGCCGCAGCAGGCCGCGAGGGCCGCCAGCTTGGTCGCCTCCATTGTCGCACACACGCGCCCAAGACGCGCGGCCGCCGAATCTGGCCAAAGCAGCGCTGGATCCGTGGCCTCCCGCTTGTCGTCGCTGCAGTAGGCCGCCCGCGCCGACCCTCACCGGACCGCCGCCGGCCTAGTCACCTCCACTGCCGCATGCATGCACCCGAGATGCGCGGCCACCGAATCCGGTCGAAGCAGTGCCGGATCCGTGGCCTCCCGCCCGTCGTTACTGCAGCAGGTCGTCCCGTGCCGGCAAGTTTCCTCAGGTGGATGAGGCAGCCGCGCCTGCTGCGAGCCCCTCAAGGTGCCGGGAGAAAGGCCTCGCTGCCACCGTCATTTGCGAGTCGTATGGGTTTCCGGAGGCCCGCTCGAGCAGCAGCGTGACGGAGGGAGGTGGAGTGGAGGAGGCGGCGGCGGCGGTTCAGGCCACCCGTATCGCCCACACGGGGACGACGCGAGTGGAAGGGGGTTCCTTAGAGGAAGCAGCTGCAGGATTCTCGGCAGCCGCTAGGCGGCTAAGAAGAAGAAACTCTATCCAACTTTGAAAAAAGAAGAAACATGAAAGATGATCCATTTGGCATGTATGCATGTCACCCTTGCATTGGTGTGAATTTTCTAGCTCCCATCCATATCCGAATATTGTTTGTGCAAAAGAAACATATATATTCGAGGCAGCAAGAATATGAGTATATAATGACAGAGGTTGAAATACATCTCACTTACTTTAAAACGCATAAATATATAAATAAAAAACATAAAGCCACTCACGCCGGCGAACGGGTGAGGCGAGATGGATAGATGAGCTTGCCGGCCAGGCAGGCCACACTGCACATCTGGCGCCTGGAAGAATCGAATCCGAGTAGGAGCGAGAGTGGCATCCGTCCACGCCAGGCGGTGGTCCCACCCCAGCCGACTGCGTGCGTGAGCCCCGGGCCCGCACCCAACGGCCACGCGAGCCGTGGATCGCACGTACCCCGGGCCACGTGTCGCCCCGCCGGTGGGCCCGCGCAGGTGTCTCCCGTAAGCAAAGCGCGCGCGCGTGCTCCCGGTTAGCGGTTACGGCCCCCGGATTGCCCGTTGCCTTTATTCCTTGCTGGATTGCCGTTCTTCCTCCTCCTCCTCCTCTCCTGCTCTATGCGTCTTCTTTTATTATTTTTTTTTCGTGTCATTTTTCCCTTTTGAGCTCTCCTTTTCTCTGCCTTTTTCTTCTGTTTATTTATTTACTACTAGTCGACGTGTGAATCACATTGTCATTTGTCGTAGTAGTAACCATCTTCTCGTGTGTTTCTGGTGTTCGCTAGATCGATGTGAAAGATAAGCAACCAGATCGATCGATAGCTCCGTTTCTTCCTACTACGGATGTCTGATGATAAACGTCGCGGAAGGGGAGAAGGTAGTGGCATTTACAATTACCGGTTGGCCCAAAGTTCCAACGAAAGGATTAATCTAAACAATGGTTCGGTAGATTTTCTTCATAGCTAACTTGGGTCATTGGGTGCTGACGTGAGGTTAGGTTAATTTGGTACAACTCTGACTTGCTCCATCCGTTCATCGTAAGAATATATGCTTAGTGATGGCTACCTTTGCATGAGAATCGATTTAAAGAGCTAACTGAATCAACGAAATGCAACTGTAGAGTGGTTTGGAATTTGGATAGAACGATTATTAGCTCGCATCTAATGTCAGCGCCTGTGAGACCCAAGTTAGTCTGTTTGGAGGCACTATTTAGGTAGAACGTTGCCTCACGAACAAAAGAAGACGTTTTGCAAAGATCGTGCACAATGTCGGTGTCCTCATCCTATTTCGATCACTCATGTGGCATATTTATATCTTTTTGATGTTACCTCAGCATGTGTTTATTGTATATAGCTCCTTGAGGCAGTAGGACGGTGCCAAGCCATGGTCTTCTGGCTTGAGTTGTTGTTCTTAAAAACTCTTCTTTCTACCTATAATGAAAGGCAGAGCTCCCACCAATTCATTTAAAAAACAAGCACTTGCATACCAACCTGCACCTTTATACGAAAGAAACATACATTCACCGCACGTACCCTTGCTTGCATGTCCGCGAAAAGCTGGAAATAATGCGGGATGAAGCAAGCTCATTTTACAAATGTACATGTTAAGCACCCATGATCCAAGCCAAGAAAGAAACAGGGGGAAGAAAGCCGTGCAGACAAAAAGAAGAAGAGCCTTGATTAACCAATCAAGCCTGCAGCTCGCATCGGATCGGATAGGCAGCCGTAGACGAGAGATTATTTTAATCCGGTGTTTGGAGTCTGATGAGAGGGGCATCATGTGACTGACGGGCGGGTGGATGGAATGGATAGCTCTAAAGCCAAGGGAAGGCATATCGGCTTTTCCTCTCTTTGGCTTCACGCCCACGCGACGCCATCCAATTAAACCACCCTCTCCCTCTAGCCGCTCAAACCAACATAACGGCGCCTGGCCGCTCCGTTCCGTTACGCCGACGGCCGCCGACCGCCTCCGTCCCGTCGTTCTCCCGCCGCACCGTTTGCCGCCGTTTTTCAATCTATTTACTACGCGGATCGGCGGATTAATCTAGCGGTGAATGGTTGCCGTACGGTTCTGGCATGCGGTTAATGGTTGCTAATGCGGTCAAATTAGTACTACTGAACCCTAAAGTATACTATACGACGAGGGTTAATTAGCCGACGCGATTGTTAATCATCAGGGTGGTGACGTTTTCGCGTCGTGACGCGGAGATTTTTATTTGCGGGTAGAATATTTACGCATATATCAGCTCCAACTAGGCCGACCAAAAACAGATTTTTTTTATAGAAAAAAACACAGACCAAGTTGCTTACTGATCATCATCGGGGAACTAGATACAGTATACGAGCAAAAGAAGAGCCAAGTTGCATATAGATTAACAAAGCTTTTTTTTTCCTTTTTTTAACCTGAAGATGGGATCAGCACGCAGGCTACTGGTTACCACAGTAAGATGCTTAGCAAAATCGCGTCAAAGTGAATGTTTAGACCAGCATCCTGACCACATTTCTTAGCATTAATGACTATAATGAGTACATGTGGCTCCAAATTCTTAGACATTGTCACAAGGCTACGAGCAACCAATCCACAGCCACAAGAGATGCTAATTTCGATGCTGCCTGATGAGCTGTGCACTTGGTATACAATTAATTCTTCTTCACAAAGCCACTGCTAATTTGTTTAATTCTTTTATCTAGCTGGCCGAGGTCATCTGAATATGCTACCACTCATCGATCAGTCATGACTGCTTCTAATCTAATCTAGTAATTAACAAAAGTGTACGTAACCCAGTGGTGGTGTGTACTCTCCGATCGAGCAATATACTAACTGCCAGTCAAATTTGTTAATTGGCCTTGTGTTGGGGTATCTCCCGAGCCATTGTGATAAGAAATTAGCACTCGATTCCATCGAGATTAAACTATGCTAATCTTCAGGTTCTTTAAATCTTAAAGTATCTTTAGGTTGATAAAACTAGTCATGGTGCGTACAAAATGACGATATCTTTGTTGCAAGTGGGGACGGTGCGTACTCATACGTACGCGAAGCTAGACAGCTAACTAATAGGTAGGACTGCAGGAGAATCATAGTGGAGATGTTTAATTCGAAAAATGAATCTTCAACTAGCCCTTGCCATCATGCTTACGTAAGAAGAGGCTCACAGACCATGCATAAAAAGTGGAGTAGAGAGGGTATCATGCATTTGGGTGTTGGGAAGAACAATTCCTGTTGCAGTGGCGGCACATGCGTTGCCATCTACTAATCTTGGAGGATCAGCAAGAATATCATGCGCGCGTGTGCTGTTTAATCTCAACTTGTTTGGCAAATGGCATCTGCACGATACCTAATGAACCAATAACCTAACATACTGGGAAAAGAGGAATGCAAGTCTTCTCAAAAGAAAAGGTAGCAGGTCCTCCCTCCGTTCCAAATTGCAGGTCGTTTTAGTTTTTCTAGGTGAGGGATATGGGTACTCTATGGGTCCTCACCGACCAGATACTGGTCAGTCCTGACAAATGGGCCCGTCCGACCAGAACGTGTGGACCAAGGATATTAAGATACTTGGAGCATAAGTCAAGGAGGCTGGACGATTCAAATCAGTCCGGATATTACAGGATACTTGTTATAATTCGACTCAGATTGCTTTTCATGTAACAACCATTTAGATTAGATTCAAACCAACTTGTAACCTAGGTCGTCAGCCTATATAAGGTGGTCAAGGGTAACTTCCTAGGGCACGTCAACTCTCCGCAAACAATACCAGCAATACAATCCAGCAAAACACAGGACGTAGGGTATTACTCTCCGGAGGCCCGAACCTATTTAAACCTTCGTGTTCTCGTGATTACCTTCGAGTTCTTGGTCTCGCGATCCTCCCTGCCTACAAATCTACCACTTGGATAACCCCTAGTGGACTGCCGGGTTACTAAATCTGACAGTTGGCGCACCAGTTATGGGTGATTGTGAGATTCTCCCAGCGAGCTCGATGGCATCTCACCCCGCGTCATCTTCCCGAAGAGCATGAAGAATTTCCTCGCAAGTGCCCACCCACCCACACCTTCCCACCTAACCGGGTGAGTCGTTCTTGATATGTTCACCGGATCGATTTTTCATCGGAAAACTGATGACACGGCGGCGGCGACTCGGTTCATGCCGCGAGTGGATGCCGATCCGGGACGAGGGCGAGGGTAGCACCGCCGTATGCCGCAACATCTCCACCGGCCGAGTCCTAGGGTCTCGGCATCTCACGATGAGGGCGGGAATACCCGGAGACATGCAACCCGGGCGAAGCTAGCGCATGCAGCCTTGATTTTCCGTCTCGCATGCAGGACGTGATTAAACAAAGTGCCCTTGGGCTGGGACAGCGAATCAGATCGACCTGCACGGCCAAGGATATGTCGGTCATCGGACGTCAGCCTACAGGCTATCGAGGATCACAGCAGGACGATGTATTGACGGAGCGCTGCGACGCTGAAGCGAGTCCGCTCGATCACGCAGTGACAGCACATCGGCGAATAGAGACTCCAGTGCTGGTTTCCAATGCATAGCGGCGAATGACACGTCCGTCGCACGGTGCTCGGCATGCACACTATGAGGAACCTCACCTTTACGTGATTGAATCTATAAAACAGGAAGCACCTTCTTTTTCTTTCGGTTATTCTGTTTTATATATTTCTTATTTTTGGACGGCTAACAATGATTACGCTAAGCATGTTCTATTTCTGTACACATGCAAATCGGGACTTCTTGCGTGGCTCGGCCTGCGGGTCTACGATGATTTCTGCTCGGAATTGAAGCCTTCAGCACGCATGGCAGCATCACGATCGACGCCGACACGCCTATGACAACTTTGACAACTCAGACCCGACGCGAGGTAGTTGGGGATGAGTCCCGCACGACCGAGAACCGGTCGGGAACCAGTCCCGACCGGTTAGCTTCATCGCTGACCACTTAGTTGGGCACAACGATCAAGATGATGTTCGGGGCTTCTAAACGTAAACGCGAAGGTGATAGGCGGGTTCTACAACTCGATCACGAATCAAACTAAGTCTTATTTACAATTCAATATTATACAGCTTTCATATATCTCCGTACGCCTCAGCTCTCCTATGTCTTCGTGACTTCCGCCGACCACCTTAGTCACACCCCGATTGCTCATACAGCTTGGTCCATCCACTACACGGGCAGTCGGGACTGCGATCTACGAGTGCCAAGTGCACACTCTCGTTTTTTCGCACAGTTCCGACTGCCTTGCGATCTCCTTCATATCTTGTACGTCTTCTCTTAACGGTTACTAAAGTACTCGGGTAGCACACGCCTTAATCTGTGAAACCTTGACTCATCCTGCGCATCTCCTATATGCGAGCATCGGGTCAGCCCCAGCGCTATAGCCTGAGATAAGCTGTCCTCTCCGTGAGCAATGGTCAGCAAGGCTAGGTGCTTAAACATAACAGGCTAGTTGGAAAAATTACACAACCTACAAGAGTAGGACGTGCAAGAATTTACTTCTACAGCGAATTAGACTTCCGAGTTGTTCAATTATTAAATGATCTACACTATGCTACATAATGTTTATATTGTCCTTTTACAGCTCAAAAACTACTCAGCGTGCCTCCTGCAGTCCGGCCGACTTCTCTAACTTGGGGCGGGAGGTGACTCGACAAGCTTCCACGACTCGTCCGGCTCCCAGGCTCGAGGGCTGGGCGACGTAGACGACTCGGCATACCTTCTGTCGCCCGACCGACCTTCTTGGCTCGAGGTGGGAGGCGACTTAGCGTGCCTCTGTGGCTCGGCTGGCTCCCAAGCTTGGGGGCTGGGCGCCACAGACGACTCGGCGTGCCTCCCGTCGCCCGGCTGACCTCTTTGGCTCGGGGCAGGAGGTGACTCGGCGTACTTCTGTGGCTCGTCCGGCTCTTAGGCTCGGGGGCTGGGTACCGCAAACGACTCGGCGTGCCTTCCGTCGCCTGGCAGACCTCTCTAGCTCGGGGCGGGCGGCAACTTGACGTGATTCCGCCAGTCCTCACGCTCATGCTCGGTCCTCGCGCTCACGCTCGGGGGCTGGGGGCCTATTTCCGGTCAGCGTGCCTCTGCGGCTCCGCCAGTCCTCGCGCTCGGGGTTGGGCGCCTATTCCTGGTCGGCGTGCCTCCGTGGCTTCGCCTCTCCTTGTGCTTGGGCACTAGGACCTGCTTTTGGGATCAATTTTTTCTTCCTTTTTGACCATTGGACTGATTATACTAATCGCTTCAATGCCCAGAGGCTACTCCATATGGAGTGCGTCTTGCGATGCCCTTCATGACCTTCATTTCAACTTACTAGATGCCCACCATCCATCAACTCGGTGCTCAACTTTGCTCCGCGCGTATGGCTCTGCGTTCGATTTTCTTCTTTTTTGAGCACTACGCAGCCTCTCCATCACTATGACGCTATTGCAGCTTCAGCCGACCACATTCCAAGCTTCGCTGCAATGACCTCAGGTTCTTGTTCGCTTACACATCGCTCGGGGGTTTGAGGGATATGGGTACTTCATGGGTCCCCACCGATCAGGATACTGGCCGGTCCTGACAAGTAGGCCCACCTGAGCAGAACATGCGGGCTAAGGATGTCAAGATATTTGTAGCACAAGTCAATGAGACCGATTCAAATCAGCCCGGATACTGCAGGATAAGTGTTGTAATCCGACTTATATTGCTTTCCATGTAACAACCAACTAGATTAGATTCAAACCGCCTTATAACCTTAGGTCGTCACTCTATATAAGGCAGCTAAGGGCGCCTTCCTAGGGCACGTCAACTCTCCACGAACAATACCAGCAATACAATCCAACAAAACACAGGACGTAGGATATTACTCTCCGAAGGTCCGAACTTGTCTCTCGTGATCACCTTCGAGTTCTTGGTCTCGCGATCCTCCCTGCCTACAAATTCGACACTAGGTTCATAGATATTATTACGCATCTAGACATACACTATATCTAAGTGCATAACAAAAACTATGCACCTAGAAAATTAAAGTTGAAACGACCTACAATTTGGAATGGAGGGAGTAACATGCATTGCCTCGTGCAACCTCACGAATTAATAAATTGACACATATATTCACCTAATTAACAACAGCTGGTTGGCAAATGGAGTAATTAAGTTTGTGCACGTACAGTACGTGCATTGATACTCCTATATCGCGAGCGTACACGGATCGGAACATATCCACATCACGATGCTATCTACAGGATGTACATGAATTGGCGAACGTGCGAGAGATAGACAATGGATTTTTGTTGGCATGCACGTGCTACTACCTACCAGCACGTCGCTTTCGTTCTCGCTGAAATATCGAGTGGTGCATGGTGCATGCTGCGTGGCAAGTATCATACTGTGTGTGCATATCAAGCCTGCCGTCGACCGACAAAACCATTTCTTAGAATACAAATACCAAAGTAGTGGCAGTACCCTTTTTTCGATCACAGGGAGATGAAAACACCCATGCATAACAGCAAATGTAATTTTTGTATCCAGAGATCAAAATATCTCGAAATGTGATTTTTGTTACATCACATACACTGGTGTACAAATTCTGCTTTCTGCTTTAGGGTATATTACATCTGTTTATAAATATATTATGAACTAACTAGCTTGTCCTAACGAACGGAAGGAGTAGTTAGTTAGTATAAAGCTACTTTTTAACTTTGGGAGAGCCTGGAGTCGGTTAAGAGCAGATATGTAGTGCATGCCTTGTGTGTGTTTCGTTCCAACAACCGTACAAACGGGCGTGGCTGCATCTTTCTGAAGATTTTCTTCTACAATTAACTAACAGTACAGTACTATAAACTTTATTGAACAATATGCACAAAAAGAGAAAAAGGAAAGGCGGTCGTCCATGAGCTCGCGTGCAGGTAGTTGCACCAAGTCACCAGCTAATTAAGCCTAGCCTTGCAATATAAAACCTCCAGTACTGTGCACCAGATCATATTTCGGTTGGACTCCCTGAAATCCTGATGGATCTTTAGGGGGTCCTAGGATGTGTCCCGGTGAGGTCAGCAGGAAGACGATGAATAAGCCAGAATAGCAGCATGCAAAAACCAAAGCACTAACGGAAAACAATAGAATATCACGAGGCGTGGCAGCGTGTATCATCGACAGGCACAGGTTGGTGAACCGTCCATCAGACGCAGGCACCTGAGCCGAACGGAAGACAGTGACCTCCTCAACTAACTGGTGGATGTATGTATCTGTCTATCAGTCTGACAAAAAAAAATATCAGTACCAATTTAATTAGCACATGTCTACGTAAATTACCCTAGTGATTGTTGTTGCCTATCATCAGCTGCGTTACCGTATACCGGTCCCGTCACTGTTGAGAGCAACGCAGGCCGCAGCAGACAAGGCCAACGGCAGGTAACTCTGTGCCTGCATCGGCATGTGGCGGCGGCAAGCAGCCGGACCCTGACGAACTGTGGAGAGCACATGCGCCAGCGTGCGTGCACGCGCGCGCTGCCTCGCTGTGGCGCGCTCTGACAGAGCCTCCGCCCGCTCCCCCTCCCTAGCTCCTGGGAAAATCTTGCTGCTCGATCGATTGATCGATCCGGCTGATCGAGTGTGCCGTTGAGGTCGAACCGTCGAAGCCATAAGCAAGCCAGCTAGCTTCCTGCTCGGTTCCTCCGTTGACTGTTGACACCGGCTGCTGCCTGACCTAGCTGGAGCACTGGAGCAGTACACTGCTCCGTACGCGACGCCCGCACGTGCGTGCCTAGTCGGCAGCGGGCAAACGAATCAATGGCGTCCTGCAACCAACGAGTAGCGCGCGTGCAGCCTAGCTGGAGTACTTGTTCATATACTGGCAGTGGCAGTGCATACTGGCTCGATCGCTAGCTAGCTAGCTGTCCATCGATTTCTTCCCGGCCCGACCGATCCATCGACCGGATCGACCGGCGACCTGACCAAGCTTTGGCCTGCGCGTACCCGTTAGGGTTTTTTTTTGGGTTGTGTGTGTGTGGGGCGGGCGCGCGGGGACCCATTCTCTCCCAGCTAAGGGGGCGTTTGGATGTCAGGGGCTAAACTTTAGCCCTGTCACATCACACGTTCAGATGCTAATTAGGAGGACTAAATATGAGCTAATTAAAAAACTAATAGCAGAACCCATAGGCTAAATCGCGAGACGAATCTATTAAGCCTAATTAATCCATCATTAGTGAATGGTTACTGTAGCACCACATTGTCAAATCATGGACTAATTAGGCTTAATAGATTCGTCTCGCGATTTAGCCTAGGGGTTGTGCAATTAGTTTTGTAATTAGACTATGTTTAATACTCCTAATTAGTGTCCAAACATCCGATGTGACAGGGGCTAAAATTTAGCCCCTCCCTGCCAAACACCCCCTAAAAAACGTAAGCATCAGTTAGGCCTTGTTTAGTTGGGGAATTTGGGAGGTGCCAAATTACTGTTACAGCACTGTAGCACACTGTAGCGTTTCGTTTGTATTTGTGAATTATTGTCCAAATATTGACTAATTAGGCTCAAAAGATTCGTCTCGCAAAGTACAACAAAACTGTGCAATTAGTTTTTAATTTCATCTACATTTAGTACTCCATGCATGTACCGCAAGTTTGATGTGATGGAGAATCTTCTTTTTGCATAGTGTCAAAGTTGGGAGTTGGGAGTAACTAAACATGGCCTTAGCTGACCGCGAGCTTGGAAGTAACAGCATCGCCATCACGCACAGCGATCCGGTCGCCGGCCGCTCGACTCGACGTCTCGACCCACCTGAATCCGCCGCCCGAGCGCGTCCGGAGACCGACGCCGACCGGTCGTCGCGGGTTGCCGCCGTGGGCCACGGGGACCCACCCCTCCTACGTGTCTCGCCGGCCTCCTCCGCCGCGGGCCCCGTCCACGTGGCCCTCCGCTCGGCTCCCCCGGTTAACCGGCCACGCGATTGGTCCGGCGCCGGCGATTAGGAGGGTGCGCGTACGTGTGCGGATGGAGGGAGGTTCCAGTCGGACGAGTGCGTCCTGATTAGGAAGGGAGTTAACCTCAAACCTTGCACTGGTACCACGAGCTCATTGGTTCGCTGTCGGCTTGCCGTCCCGTCCCGGCCAGGCATGCCTGATGATGATTGCAGCTCTCCTAATCTCCACACTGTATTGTTGCCCGATATGATTCACTCCGACGATACTCCGTACCTAGTAGCATCTTCTTAGAATCGACAAGGGGAACAGGTGTTTGGAGCAACGAACATGTCAGAATTTAGGCCATCATTCAAATCAGGCCATGTTTAGTTACTCCCAACTCCCAACTTTGACACTATGCAAAAAGAAGATTCCCCATCACATCAAACTTGCGGTACATGCATGGAGTACTAAATGTAGATGAAATTAAAAACTAATTGCACAGTTTTGTTGTACTTTGCGAGACGAATCTTTTGAGCCTAATTAGTCAATATTTGGACAATAATTCACAAATACAAACGAAACGCTACAGTGTGCTACAGTGCTGTAACAGTAATTTGGCACCTCCCAAATTCCCCAACTAAACACGGCCTTACTTACTCCCAACTCCCATCTTAAACGCGAGACCAAATGAACCTCCCCATCACATCCGTGCTTCTTGAATTGGAGTACTAAATGTAGAATGAAAATCCTGTTACTTGCTTTCAGTTCACTGACTTCTCATTCCGAAATCTTTTATCACCTAATGAACCAATCTTTGGACAATTTGTCATTAAACACTTTCAAACGCTGCAG
>NC_028454.1:6406953-6524815 GCF_000263155.2 Setaria italica | reverse complement strand
CGGGGCGTTAGCTGTATCTTTATAGTGACGGGAACGCTAATTCGGCAGCAAAGCCCCCTCATCGATAATCGATTGCTTCGGTTTTTTTTCTGGGCGTAGGCACGCCGAATCGTGGTGAAAGTTGCGGTCTCTATCGTCTCGTTTCAGCATAGGCCTATTTAATTTTATTAATCGGCACATATCGAACTGATTTTGCTATGTTCCTCTCCGATTTTTTTAGTCGGCGGCGGCTTATATAAAGCTGACCTGTTTTTTATTTCCCTTCCGGTCAAAAAAAAACATCGGAGTTTTGGGGGAAAATCAATTTAATTCCCCGTTTTTCTCCAGTTTGCCTGAACGATTGCAGAGTTGTGCCGTTTGATGGAGTTCAGTCCTACTATACGTGTCTGTACTAGTTCCAAACTAATACTACGCTATCTGACCGAACCATGATACAAACTGAAGATGGGTCCTTGAATTATACTAGCAAACTAGTTTTTGCGGATTTATTCGCAAGTATATTCGAAGAAACCTGGTAGGTTAACTTCGCACCGGATTTCTAAGCGGTGTCATCGTCATCATCTTGCAGCTAAGGTACCCTGTTGCTTTTCTAGACGCTCAGCAATCGCCTAGTATTTGCTGGTAGCACGGAGATTTTATTCCGATGACCCTTCAACAAATCTTGGATTCCTAGTCTGTGGTATAAATTTCTTGGAAGACGGCAACAAGAAAAGGCTAAGAAAACGGCCGGTCTAGATGTCGCAACAAGCAGTTGGTCTGATTTTGAAGCTGACCGAAGGCTGCCAACCACCCTGCCCTGGTTGGCTGCTTCTGAGAAAAATCTATCACCAGGAAGTTGGAAAAACCGTTTAGAATTTGTGCAGCTTCTTTGGCTGCCTAATATTTGCCCCTTTTCAACTGCTGTGGGTGTGGTCAGGATACAGTTATCCAGTACTTCCTTTAGAAATTTTGTGCCCATGCCGTGACCTAATTGTCTTGGTACATATCCAAACAAGTTGACCTCATGTACCTCTTTAGGCCTCGTGCCAACCTGTGACCTGTGGCTAAAGGTGAAGTCAGACTGGTATGGTGCTATGTACCAGAAATTTTTCTTCTTATATGCCCCCCTTCCCTTGCGCTCTAGTACTAGAGGAAAACGAGGTTAGGAAAATGGTAAATTGAGTGCCACTGTTGTGATCAGGTAATCCTTTGATAAGAATCTGATGGATTCTGTTGACTGGTGCTAGTGGAATCAACTGTTCTACTAGTTGGGAATGTCAAGTCCCTGTCTAAATAGATCGTATATGGCAGTATGGAACATCCCTTTTAGATGTTGCTCTTCTTTCTGGCCTAGGACAGATAGGATAAGGTATGGGAAGGATATTTACTCAAGTTCCTCTCCTCTTGACGTGCATGGGCAGGGGCCATCGTATAGTATACGTGCCCATATCTCGCATTTATGCTGCTCATTTCAGAGCATGGAACTAGACATAAGAAGTAGTATCTAATTCAGTAAGATATATTGTCATTGTGGTATTGTTTGCATCTTGGTCTATGTTCATACTTGGATGCCATTTAGTGAACTATCCTTGAGGTTTCGAAGCCTTATATTTATATCTAATATCCAATAGCTGCCCTAACTTGTATGAAATGTGATGACTAGTGTAGTAATCAATTTCATGAATATTTAGCTTGTTGTGGACTATTTATGATGCAAATGGTTCCTAACTTCATATTTGTTCCATGTATGCAGGAATAAAACAAAGATAGTGGATGCTGGAGCACTTGAGCCCCTGCTTGGTTACTTGCAATCAAGTGATCTGAATTTGCAGGAGTATGCAACTGCTGCAGTGCTTACACTTTCGGCCTCATCCACCAATAAGCCTATCATAAGTTCTTCAGGAGCAATTCCTCTACTTGTGAAAGTCCTTAAAGAAGGGAATCCACAAGCCAAGAATGACGCCGTGATGGCTCTGTACAACCTCTCCACAATCACAGACAACCTTCAAGCCATCCTTGCTGTCCAACCGATTCCCCCTTTGATAGAGCTACTGAAGGGTGGCAAGAGGTCCTCAAAAACAGCCGACAAATGCTGTGCTCTTCTTGAGTCGTTGCTTGCATTTGATCAATGCCGAGTGGCCTTGACATCTGAGGAAGGCGGAGTGCTGACCATAGTGGAGGTACTTGAGGAAGGCTCCCTTCAGGGCAGAGAGCATGCTGTTGGAGCACTCCTAACAATGTGCGAGAGCGACCGCAGTAAATACAGAGACCTCATTCTAAATGAGGGGGCGATTCCTGGTCTTCTCGAGCTCACAGTACATGGCACACCCAAGTCTCGAATGAAGGCTCATGTTCTTCTTGACTTGCTGCGGAACTCCCCGTATTCAAGATCAAAGCTGCAGCCAGACACGCTCGAGAACATAGTGACCAACATTGCCTCCCAAATAGATGGTGAAGACCGTGGCGGCAAGGCGAAGAAGATGCTTGCTGAGATGGTGAAGGTCAGCATGGAGCAGAGCCTGAGGCATTTGCAGCGCCGGGCTTCCTTCGCATGAAAGATGAACGCCAACCTTTTTTTTGCAATGGAAATAGAAGATAGCGCAAAATAATGAGATTTCTGGTGATGCCGGTCCAGGCCTTGATAGGACCGAGTGACCGGTCTAAGCCATTATATACTCGAAGCTCTTGACGTAGAACTCCTTTTCGGTCTTGTGTGTCTTGTTCTAAAGAAAAGAGGACATGTTTTCTTCTCGTTGCTATTTCCCCTTCCCAAGGTTTTGTGCATGTATCAAAAGAAACGATGCAAAAAACAAAGACATTTCCTCAGGGGAATGGATTGTATATAAAGTAAAGGATCCCATTCCTCATGACTGGAAAAGCAGGTGTAATCTCTCTGTTGGGTTCACGCCACACTTTTTTTTTTCTGTTTACTGATGATGTCTTCCTTTTTGCCTGACAAGCAAATCAATCGCCTTGTTTTTAAGTCTGATCTGTTCCTGACTGTGATCCCCCCCCATTTCTGACTGGACATGTCCTCTGGGTGGTTCTCCGTGTTTCTCAGAACTCGGTTGTGGTTGTGCTTTGGGCCATGTTTAGGCCATGTTTAGTTACTCCCAACTCCCAACTTTGACACTATGCAAAAAGAAGATTCCCCATCACATCAAACTTGCGGTACATGCATGGAGTACTAAATGTAGATGAAATTAAAAACTAATTGCACAGTTTTGTTGTACTTTGCGAGACGAATCTTTTGAGCCTAATTAGTCAATATTTGGACAATAATTCACAAATACAAACGAAACGCTACAGTATGCTACAGTGCTGTAACAGTAATTTGGCACCTCCCAAATTCCCCAACTAAACAAGGCCTTAGTTACTCCCAACTCCCAACTTTGACACTATGCAAAAAGAAGATTCCCCATCACATCAAACTTGCGGTACATGCATGGAGTACTAAATGTAGATGAAATTAAAAACTAATTGCACAGTTTTGTTGTACTTTGCGAGACGAATCTTTTGAGCCTAATTAGTCAATATTTGGACAATAATTCACAAATACAAACGAAACGCTACAGTGTGCTACAGTGCTGTAACAGTAATTTGGCACCTCCCAAATTCCCCAACTAAACACGGCCTTGCTTCTCCAGCAAACAATTCTGAAAGGTGTGAGCCGTTAGACCTCGTTCTCAACGTACGAATGGTTTCTTGAATTGACCAGGCTGCATTAAAATTAAAATCCTGTCTCAGGCTTTCAGCTCACTGAATACTCATTCAGAAACTTTTATCACCTGTGGACAAATCTCTTTCAGTTTTGTCTTTTAACACTTTCACATAATGCAGTTCCAATTCCCCAAAGGCGTGCCAATAATAAGATTTCGTTTTCGCTGTGTGTGGAAAAGCTTTTGTCCCATTGGCCTGCCCTTTTTAACTTTTAGTTTGTAGGCCTGTGATCACGACCATTATTTTCATCTTTGAGACGGTGATCATGGCTAACTTGACAAAATACACGCTTCAAAGATACACAGCCAACCGTCGCAGCTTTTCTTTTTTCTTTCCGTCCGTCCCAAAGGGAGGTCGATCGATGCCTCCCCTTTTTCATCATTGCTTGATCATGTGGTGTACTAGGCGTGTAGATTTGTTAAGCTTATCCAATCTGCACGCCTCGTTCCGCGTCTCGTCGCTGAATAAGTTTAGCAGCTCGGGCTGCATTTTTTTTCATTGGAAGAATATCCCGGAGTCCGACAGCAATCAGATACCCTGACGGCTTCACAAGGAAGAGTGCCGAGCCTGTCAGCTAAAGAAACCAAAAGCTCTTTGGACGATGACAGTAGAATATTTTCTAGCAACAGAGCATATCATTTTTTATACACCTAGCAACATGTTATAGCACTTCATTATCTTGAGAACTGTTCGTGTTGCCAGTACAGCTGACGGTACTCAATCGTCATCAGATCGAATCGCATACTACTCTGCCTGATCAGTCAACAGGCCAAGGAGGAGGAGGTGATCAGGGACGGATAACAGATTCACGGTTAACCTGAACGAAGTAACCGTGCTTCTGGTCTGACGGATCAAGAATCCGGGGGAGCATGTAAAGCGACTGAACCAGGCTCATGGCCACTTCTGTTTGGTTCAGTTTCATTACAGGCCCACAGGCTGATTCAGACAAAATTCGTCACAGCGAGAGCGAGCTAGCAGCAGCAATCTGTTGGCCGGCTGCCCGATCTCTCGGTTCTGGCACGCCAAGAGTGCGCTTTGACCAGCAGCAGTAGTTAGTTACCACGGTTGCTCCAACCATTACTATCTATACATGTTGCATTGACGGTCCGATCCAAGTCCGTAAATCCTCGGGAAGATTGCTTGTACGGCAGGCACGATCGAGCAAGAACGGTGGCGAAATGGCAGCGGATCACGTCGGGGAAAACGTCACCGGCAGCGACGGCGACCAGCGTTCCAAGGTGAACGGCCAGGATCTAGAGCAGCATCCTCGTGGTGACCAGGAACCAGCCGCCGATCATGTCAGCAGGGGCCTAGCCGTCGGACATTTCATCCGCGAGGTATATATTTCCCGTAGATGAACTTACTAAAGCAAGTGATTCTGTAAAATTGCTTAACGAGATGAGCAGTTGATGGTGGAGGGGATGGCGTCGTTCCTGCTGGTGTTCTGGTCCGGCGTGGCGGCGCTGATGCAAGAGATGCACGGCACGCTGTCGTTCCCCATGGTGTGCCTCGTCGTCGCGCTCACCGTCGGCTTCGTCCTCTGCTGGCTCGGCCCCGCGCACTTCAACCCCGCCGTCACCGCCACCTTCGCCGCCTTCGGCTACCTGTCCTGGGCCAAGGTACATGTGCATCCATCCACCCATGACCACCTGATGAGCTCCTTCCATTCTTCCGATGCGTGATCGAGCTTTGCATCGCATCGATCGTGTCGTGCGTGCAGCTGCCGTTCTACGTGATGGTCCAGCTGGCCGGCTCCGTGCTGGCCTGCCTGTCGGTGAACGGCGTCATGCGGCCGCGGGAGGAGCACTTCTACGGGACGGCGCCCATGCCCGGCCACACCAGGCTGCCGTTCCTGCTCGAGCTCCTCGCCTCCGCCGTGCTCATGATCGTCATCGCCACCGCCGCCAGAGGCTCCGTGCGTGCCGCGATCCACTACCGTTTCCGTTCTACTCTTTATGTTCTCGTGTTCATAATCGAAATGTTTGGCTGATGGCAACTGCAGAATCCGACGGCGGGAGGGCTGGCCATCGGCGCTGCCGTCGGCACGCTGGGCCTCATCATCGGGTAAGCACGTTTCACGTTCAGAGATAGCGTTGCAGTTTTGTTCAAATTTTAGAGAGTGCAAGTGCTTGTACCGAATGGCGTGCAGGCCGGTGTCAGGGGGGTCGATGAACCCGATCAGGACGCTAGGCCCAGCTATCGTGCTCGGCAGGTACACCTCCGTCTGGATCTACCTCGTCGCGCCCGTCGCCGGCATGCTGCTCGGCGCGCTCTGCAACCGCGCCGTCAGGAGCTCCGACGCCGTCCTAGACTTCCTATGCGGTGGCAGGGCTAGAGCGGTGGCGCGCAAGACCGGCAGGAGGGCGCCGGCGCTCATGGGGCACGCCGTTGGAGCTGTTGCGTCGCAGCAGCTGTAGGCTTCTAGCCCCCCGCCCGTCGTGGCCGTGATGGCTTTGGCTCCCCTCCCCTCGCTCGTTGTAACAGCGGCGAGAAAACTTCAAAACGATCGAAATGCAAGTGTACAATATATTCCCTACATTTTAAATACGTTTCAAATTGTAAGTTATTTTAATTTTTAAGGATATTCACTATATATCTAGGTGCATAATGAAAACTATGCATAGAGGCGTAGTCAGGATTTGAATAGGATCAGGATGCCAAAGAAGGCATTGAATTGTTTGTCCGCGTGTAGATGGTTAGATATATAGAAATAGATTGGGTACTGTACAGTATAATGCAATTGTGTTGCTATATACACAACAATATTTAGTTATACTCATTCGTCGAGTAGTGGTTACAAAGTTTTTGAAATCTAGGTAGCAAAGCATAGAAATATATGTAGATCAATTTCACTTCAAAACGGTATCGAATAGGAACACAAAATAAGGAAACATATATAAAAAAGAAGTAGCAAATATAGTATATTTGAATCATTTTTTCTCTCGTGACTGGTCAATTACTTTATAATCTAAAAAGTGAAAGAAACGTGCGGCCTAAACAAGAAGATGACATATGTGAGTATATGTACTATTTAGGTTATTAGTTTCGTTCATCGAGTTCAGCACGTTGGGCTTTAGATAATTGGACTGGGTCGGTTTGGATTCAAAGTGCTAATAGGTGAAAGAGCAATAGCTTAGCATCTTTATGCATTAGCCTGTCCAAACGGGAGGGTTAAACTTTAGCACACCCAAAAAATGCAAAAAAAATTAGCTAGTGGAAGGAGCTAATGGGTGCTAATAGTTTGTGAAAAGACAAAAAACGGTAAGAGAGAAAGGGAAAAGGTGAGGAGATAAAGGGCAAAAGTGATATTTTATGAACTTTAGCCCCTATCCATTAGCCATGTCTCCAAATGGGAGTGCTAATGGATGGAAGTGTTACACTTTAGATAGGTTAAACTTTATCACTTGCCAAACTTTAGCAATAGCACATTCAAACAAATCCTTAGCTTAACATACTCTATGTGTAGATTAGCTAGGGTGGTGTTGTTTTGGACGCTGGTGTCTGTGAAGAACAATGGACATCAGGGGGTGGGGGGTACGTGCGTCCCATGGCTCCGCTCCATGCACATAGAAAAGTCAATACTGAAAGAGTAACTCAAGAGCGAAGTTTAAAAATGATCGGAGTGTAAATATATAGTATACTGTTTGGTTTTTAAATTTCCAATTCAGTTTGTTGCACTGCGTCAGCTTGATCTTGTCACTTTTTTCATTTCATTTTGTTTTTCAATAGTCCTTGTTTTCTTCTCCTTTTTCGTTTTTCTTTCTCTTCCTTTTTTTCGCCAGGAAACTGGGGAATTGAAGTAGTATGGCCCAGCCCAACAAGGGACGTGCTACAAGAAAAGTGAGAAACGCGGAACAGCCCAACACGGCAACCCCCAAAAAACCTAAAGCCCATACCAGTCGCACGGCCCATCCCGTCAACCAGCCCTTTCCTCTCCAAATCACCTCGCCCCCATTCCTCTTCTCTTGTCCCCCCAAAACCCTAACCCCTCCCATCCTCTCTCTCGTCGGCGCCGGCACGATGACCCTCCTCGCCGCCATCACCAACCCTGCCGCCGGCGCCAGCACTGGCACGGGCGCGGGCGCCCACCCAATCGTGCTCACCCCGGGCGCCGCGCCGCCGCCGCCGACCTCCTCCGCGCTCCCCACCCCGATCCCGCCCTCCGCCTGGTCGCTTGCCCCCGCCGACCCGGCCCTCCCCAACGCTGCCTCCTTCCTCGCGGCCTCCCTCACCTCCTGCTCCACCCTCCCGCGCCTCCGCACCCTGCTTGCTTCCTTCTTCGCCACCCTAGCCCAATCCCTCTCCCTCCCGCCCCCGCCGCCCGCCCTCCCCGCCGCCATCCGCGCCCTCGCCCCCTACTTCCCCGCCGCCATCGCCTCCCTCGTCGCCTCCAAGGCGGCGAGCCTCGGGGAGCACGACGTCCTCCTCGCCCTCGCGGAGTGCCGCCTCCTCCCGCACCCGCCGGCGGACCTCATCTCCACGCTCTCCGACAACGACCGCGCCGACCTCGTCTGCGCCGTGCTCCGCCAGGCCGCCGACCTCCGCTCCTCCGAGATCCTTGCCGCGCTCCGCTTCTTCCTCTCGCCGGCCTCCGAGAAGGCCTACGACGCCACGATGGTCGTCAAGAGCCGGTGGAAGGACGCCGCGGTGCTCGCGGTCAACAAGTGCCGGGAGAAGGGCGCCGGGAAGAGGAAGAAGGTTGACGCCGCGGCAAGGCTGGCAGCGCTGCTACTCATGATGGGGCACGACGGGTTCTCCTCCCCGGAGGTGTGCTTGCATTACCTCTTCGCGTCAGGGAATGTGGATTCCATGGTGCTTGGAGCTGCTGTAGCCGAGCTTGATGGTGGGGAGGTCGTCAGGCTCATGAGGTACCTCAACAAGTGGATTGGAAAGTACTTGAAGTTCCCAGATGCACAGGCGTGCCCCGAGGCTATGGGGATGCTTGGACTGGAGCAGTGTGACAGCGTGCCATCGTTTGGAGCAGTTGCCAGGGCACTGGGAGTGCTGCTGGATAATCATTTCTCCCATCTTGTGTTGAACGCTGATGTGCGTGAGGAATTGAGGGCTGCTGAGGTGACGGTGAGGGAGCTAACTGTTGAAGCGGAGTCATCTGGGCCAATCCTGGACTTGCTTCGTAGGTTGCAGCAGGATAAGTGAGCAATTTAAACTTCCGTTCTTGAATCTATTTCCTTGTAGTCTGAAGCAGATGTGTGGAAATTTTGACTGTTTTGCTGCATTGCAGTGATGAGTATGTTGCCGTATTATTGAAGTATAACAGTACATGTTTTGGTTGGAAAATGAAAACATTGTAGTGGCCCGATAGTTGCCAACTTTCTATGGTGTGATATCCTAGCTTAATTGTTGTGGAATCCTAACACCTATGATCCAATCATGCAGATCCAAACATGTTGTCGTAGCTGGCCTCTTGGACTTACATAGGAAATAATGGGTGGTCTTAATTATGAACTGACCTGAGGCCCTTACAAAATTTCTGAATTGTGTTGTGAATCGCATGATTAGCTGCAGTTATGTCAAACGTAAGTGACTCACCATTGCTCTGTTCTGAAGTCCTGTGACACAAGTTTTGCTGCAGTTAATGCAATTTGCGGGATTAAGCTTATCATGATCGAGATGTTTTAGTCTTGTGCATCAAAATGAATAATCTTTTTACTTAATATCTTCTTAGGTTCCTTTATGTGATTTTGGTGGTCTAAAATCTGAAATGCTCATTGTTTTGTTCCTTGTTACATCTTGAAGATCTGTTCATCATCATGTTTAAACAGTTTTGCCATGGATTGGCAAGAAATGATTGGGATTATGACCAACAGACTTAGGAGGCACGAGCTTGCAAAGGTTTGGTAACCATCCAAGCGTGCGTTAACTTTTCTGGCTGGCTAAATTTTGGCAATGTTAGTGGGGGCACAAGCGGAACACATTCTGAATGTTTACCCAACCCCAATAGATATCTGCTTCTACATGACTTTTTGCTTATGCTCAACGCCACCTTTGTTGCAGTCATTAGAAATGTACTCGTGTGGTGTTTGAGAAAACTTTGCATTTTTGCATTGACCTGAATAACAGTATCTCACGTTTAATATCTTCTTAATTACCTTCATATGATCTTAATGGTTTGGAATGCTCATCTGCTTGATTCCCCCCTCAACAGCTGTAACCAGGTAACTTATTACCGTGAAATGTGTGGGGTATTGTTTCCGCTTTGTTGTCTAATGTGGTGTCTAATCTATTTCTTTTTATCTACTGTAAATCGCATTTAATAATTTTTTGATAGGTTTAGAACTGCCTATTTGCTAGCCATCCATCAGCTGGTTTTTCATGTTAGATTAAAATGTTGCTCCGGTGCTTATAGAAATAAGAAAGATTATGGTAATTGCTTCAAACTATCAACAATTTTCCATTTTGTTTGTTTGGAATTCACCCAGCTGTGCGCACCAAATTCTAATTTTTGAAGTGCAAAAGGCGCATTCCTTGGGACAACCTTATGCTGATTCACATGACAGAAAAGGCAGTGCATATCCGCCTTTGAGGAAGTCTTCAGCTTTGGCTGCTATGCTATGGTATGTCAGTTGGGAAATTTCCTCTTCTGCTGCCGGTGGCAGTGTGGCACCACCAAACCCTGTGTGGCTGTGTTTGCATTCCAGGTAACTGTGGTTTGCTGAGCTCAGAAAAAAGGTAAAAGGCCATCGCCGTGAAATTTGAAAGGGATGCCACACCAGACCACGCACTTCCAGTTTCCAAATCGATTCCAAGCATGTGAAAAAGTTCCTTTTCTCTGGGATGAGATGAGATGAGATACGGTGTGCTTTGCCTTTGTTGTTGGCTTTGGTACTCTTCTGTTCATTTGTGCGCCCATGCATCTTGTCCCCGTTATATACAAGTAATGTGTTGTGTGTATTTTTCGTCTGGCTCTGTCAGTTTGGGCGATTTGGTTGGAGAGGAAGCCCGTTACTTGGGTCATGTTTCAATATTTCCCTTCATCATCGGAAGTTTGTTGCTAGTAGTTGGCTTGCTGCAGTTGCAAGTTTTTTTTGCTCTTCGATCTCCAGGTACAGAGTTGGATCACGCGCGTGATGAGTACTGGAGCAGTGGAGCACGACGCTGGCCTCGTTAACCTATCTTCTGAGAAAATAAAAACGGTGTCTTGCATCGTAGGCAAAGGTGCAGCACGCAACTACTAGTACCATTGCCACATTGCTGAAGATGGCAACACCTGGCTGCTACTCCTTCCATTCTAAATTATAGATCGTTTTAGATTTTTTAGATTTTTTTAGTTTTATAAATATCATTATACATCTAGATATTGCTTTCCATCACCAGAATCGCACATGAGCAAGAAGGGGAGTTTGTGCGAGTGAGGAGAATGCCCAGCTGCCTCTGCATCCATCCAGGCAAGAGGAATTCCGCTCGTCGGCATCCATGCCAGGACGGGACGGGCGGGGGAATGTGGGAGCATTCGTGGCTGGCACTCGGCAGCAGGTTCCTCTGCATTTTCCGAGACCGCCTCGAAGTGCGCGGGGTCTAGTCTAGAGCTACGAATCCGGCCCGCCCTCGGATCTGGCGCGACCGCATCGACACGTGTGTCGGCGCTTGCACCCGTCCACCCATCATTCTCCGTGCATCCCAGCCGTGGAATAGAATGTGCGTGGGGCCAGTCAACCAGCACCGTGCACATGACACGATCTCCCGAAGACTTTTTCGTCGTAACAGCTCTGGAAGCTTTGTTCCCGTGATCAAAATGAAGCAGCGGCGGCTTGGACTTGGCTCGGTGTGTAAGAGCTGCGTCTGTGTTAGCTAGCATAATACCCAACACAGTCATCAATCACCGAGATACCTGAACAAGTGGGAGCATGAGAAAAGAGGCCTTTTGTGTATGCCGAGGGGTTTCCCAATCATGCCATGCCAACACCAAATCAAACTTTTATAGGACAAAGATGCCAGCTTGGTGGTGTGTCATCATCCAGTGTGGTAGGTATAGTATGGTACATGCATATTTCTTAGTACTAAGTTTATAATTTTGGCAATTATATGAGCCACTATGCAACTAGGGTGCGCCAGTTCTCAACAATCGAGGTCAGAGATATTAGGTTCTATAATTCAACAATTTAGGTCCTACGATGAAGCATTGTAGGCTATACAGTATAGAAATTTAGCAACCATGGATAAGCAAGTTTGGGCGTATGATCTATAAATTAAGAATTTATAGCTTATCAGTTTAGCTTTGTGTAAAAGGTAAAGCTTTTAATTTTGCTATAGGCATTACTCATAACCTAGAGGTTACTAGAACTTTGTTTGTGCTGATCCAACAGTCTTAGCTGCTGATCCAACAGTCTCAGCTGCTGCAAGAACAGAAATAACAGCACACAGGAAGAGGTTGTGTCCTGACGATGAACGGGGCATTCATGTTACTATAAATCATGTATAAAGTGTGTTTCTCTAATTTTATGCAAAGTGCTATTCTTGGTGGCAAGTACTATTCTCAGTTAGTCAAAGATTATTCTTAGATAAATCACTGTTAGTAGTTATGAAAAATCACCTCATCCAACTTATTTTTTGTTTTGTTTGCCCTTCTTATTATCTGCTACATGCTAGCTGATTTGGTCTTCTTTGTTTCTCATTGTATGGCAGTAATGAACATAGCAGATTGGTTATGCAAGTATGAAGTCTTGTAATATGCATTTTGTGATAATATGTTGGTGCTCCTTTTTATCTGTACATATATCTGTTATGTACAGTTGAACCTATTCAGAGTAGTTTTGATGGTATGTTTTGATCTTGGTGAAATTGTATTGGCATGGGCAACAAGCCTGTTTTTGCTATGTCTCTGTCCTCGAGCTAAGTAGCCCAATATTAAAAAAACAGTATAGTACAGTAGGCAATAATAGGGTTCTAATTATGCAACTTTATTGTTATAAATAAGCAAAACAATATTCTTGGTTAGGCAAAGTTATGGTTCTGAAGTAGGAAATAATATGAGCAGGACCATAATATGGGCAGGAATTAGGAAATATTATGGTTCTGGATTATTCAAAACTATATACTTCATTAGTCAATAATACTGTTCTGATTAGGCAACATCATAGTTCTGAAATTGGCAAAATAACATACTTCATTAGGAAGCGATTCACCCTGATTTTTCCTAATTCATTTTGATTGGTTGCCTTCAGTAATATGTCACATATAACTACTAACACTGAGAAGATAGTTCTTTAGCCTAATCTGATCTATTTTTTCTAGTCTGCACCACGTTGAGAGGAAATGCTATGTGTATCTATCCCTCCAGGGCACCTCGAGCTTGTGAGTCTACTTGTCGGTATTTCGGACCACCAACTAGTGATTGTACACCGCGCTCTCCTCACTTCCTATGGCTAGCACACAAGAGACAAGGAGTTATACTGGTTCGAAAAAATCCCTACATCCAGTTTCAGCAGGAATCGTGTTCCTTGGATCAAGTGCACTAAGCTTACAATGGGGTACTTGCAGGCAAGCGCTCGTGCGATGTGTGGGTGTATGCGTTGAATGCGAGAGAGAGGAGGCCTAGTTCCCCTTATATAGGCTAGGGACCGGGTAACAATATTGAGAAATGGAGGGAGTCCCCAACCTCAGAGGTCGGGGGTTGTGGCATGGTTGGGTCTTCCTTGCACCAAGAGACCTCATTGTCCTATCCCCTTGGCTGGTCGTGGACTTCACACACCTTGTACGGTGGCTCCTGTGCAGCGTGGGTTGCTTACGCACGGCCTGGCCTGCTCCGTGGCGTGCTCCTGTCCCGTCCAGTCCACCAACTCCGTAGCAGGGAACGGGACGGGTGTTGTTGCTGTCGTCCGTAATGGTGGCGAATGGGTGGGCCGTGATTAGTGGCCTGGACGGGACGCGCCACTCGTCCCGACTTTCCCCGACCTCTTTAGTGCGCTCATGACCGCTCCTCACCGTAACATCTGTCGCTGGGTCCCACCTCACCTACGGACCATACCAGGCCTGGTGCGGTGGCATGGCCTTGATCTTGACAGGTCCCCTTGACAACGAAGGTGAAGGTGGCGTCGGGGTGCGTGGGCGCGTATGACCGCGCGTGGCCTTATCATGCAGGCCGTCCTGGGCGGTTCGAAGGGTGTAGCCTCACTCTTGGACCCCTAGTTAAAGGTCGGCTCCCCTCACCCGGTCATGTCTCCGGCGTGGGGCGGTTAGGGGGGCCACGTCGTGCATTTAATGCCTCTCGTACGGCGCAAGTCTTCCTGAGTTAAGGAATGGGTGAGGTGTTGTGGACCCCTTGTGGGCTCCACCCCCGAGCTGGCTGAGCCGACGAATCGTGGCTCTTGTCTTCCGGCCAAGGGAGATCAGGTGGTGGGTCGCAACGTCGTCTGGGCCGCTTTCAGGATGCTTCTAGCTGTTGGGCCTTTGACCTTTTGGCGCCCGGTTGCCTTAGCTCCTTTCCTGAGCGTAGCTGTCACTACTGCTCTCCAAGGCAATTTGTAATTTAGTTGCACATGTGGAACCTAGTATATATGTCCATAAAATATAGATTTTCACCTGCATGTCGAATGATGATTGCGCCTTTAAGCTCAATAAATGTTGCAACATGGTTTTTATTAGGCAATAACATAGTTTTCACTAATAATGAGTTGCTTGTGAGTTCATAATAATGTGCATATAGCCTTTAACTACAATGCTTATTACTGTATGAGAACTTCTCATTTTATGGCAGAAGCTGGTTCTTCAGTTCACCTTACCTTCCCCCCTATACTCTCCACTGCATGGTTTTTATTCTAAGTGAACATATTTCCCTCTTTATATGGCAGGTCATTAAGTAGTTCAACATTAATACAAATACGAAGTGCAAATATGACGTGCCATATGTTCAAGTATTGGGCAAGGAAGCAAATGTTGCGTTCATTCATATTGGGAGTATATGTTCTGACTTTTTGGGCAGGTCTAAGATGATGCAACAATCTAAATAAGTACTCCTTAGTATTTGTTGGGTCATGCAACATTGTAAATAAGTAGTGCAGGAATGCAAGGTCATGCCGTCTTTGTTGTGAAGCTACGGTCACAAATTGCTGTAGTTCTGCCCGTGCATGTTTATTTGCTTCGTGACGCGCAGTTCTACCTATGCAGTTTTTTTTTTTTTTGGATTCAGCGCATTAGAAGAGGGGAGGTGGTGTGGGCCTAGTTCTGGCAAGAGAAATTATGCACGACGCATCTATTCGTCCGCTTCAGAATTGGACCGATTGATGACAGTTTTTTTTTTTTACTAGAAAGGAATAGTAGCCGTATAGGATTTGGTCCCCTTTCCAGCCGATTTCGCTGTGTTGGCAAATGGCAAATACCGCGGGAGGCTTTTGGCGCCACCTAACATGAGCCGATCCTTTTCCGAAGATAGGCTTTATTCTCCCGGCCCCGGGCTTTGTTCGTCGCTCCCTTTTGCCCTCACACCACCGGTGTGTGCTTGTGTGGAGGCGTTTCTCTGCTCTGCATGCTCTGTTCGCTTCGGCGGGAAGGGAAGCTTCGCGGCAACGACACCGCATCTGCACACGCGCGCCTGCTATAACGGAATCGCCAAGGAACCAGAGGTCCAGAGCGAGAGCTAGCCAGAGGCAGATTTCCATAGCCTTTACACATTTGGTCTCGTTGAGCATGCATCCTGTCTGAACGGATGCCGCCCAACGCGGATCGACCATGCTACGATCCATTGCTTGCGAGATCGACCATGCTATATTCGTTCATGGATGCGTCCTCTGACGTACTCTTGGCGCTGTGCCGGCGTGGAAAGTCTGCTCCTCTTCTTTCTTCTAGGTCGTGAGTTTTTACTTCTACATGCCCATGCGTGCCAATTATCAAACTGCAGGGAAGCCTAGCAGAGTTTGCAAGCCAGACGAGACTTGGGAAGCTAGAGGAACTAACCGCGTACGTATCCATCTAGAACAATATAGAGCGCGTCAATGATTGGGGGCATAACGACGTGCGTTACGTTACGATTACGCACCGCATGTGCCTAGAAAGCCAACAAGGTGCCATGCATCGATTTCTTGACCCCAACCAACGACGGCAGGACGCCACCAGGATGCATGCCACCGACCCTGTTGATAGCTATACTAGCTGACGACTGACGAGCCATCGATCGACCAGGGACCACCGAACCGAGTCGACGGTTCATGTGTTCATCGCATCTTGCTTCTTGCAGACGAAGGCAGTCTCTCTCCATCATCATGCGCATTGCTCTCCTACTCTCTCGCTCGAGTGTCCTCCACGGCTCTACCAGATCGCCGCTTCGGTTTCCATATCTGCGCGCAAGCTGTCACCACGACTCGACTCCGCCGCGGACGTACGCGTCGTTACTCGGCTCTAGCGAGACGACCAGGCCGGCTTCCGGTGACGTACGACGCGGAGACGACGAGCGGACGGTGAGCCAAACGGGGAAACGCTCCCCCACCTTTCGCCACCACCGTCTCGCTTTACTTGGCCCCATGCCCGCACGGGTTGCGTTTCTAGCTAGCTCCAACCTTTCTTCCTTCTCTGGCCTCATTGCCAACTTCGTCCCCGTGGTCACACCAAACAGTGCTCAGAGAGCTTCCTCCGATACATGGGAATGGCAACCATGGGTTCAGAGCCCCGTTGCTCACCCATGTGAAACTCTGAACCGTATTCCTTACTCCCTTTTTTTAGCTCCTCCCTCCATAGGTGGCTGAACGGCTGGGTTTTACTAGCAACGTTTACTGCTGTATGTCCAACTAATAAGATCTTCGTATTCATGTTACTCCGTGAAGCTAGTGATTGCGAATTTTATTCTCAATGTGGTACACACATTTGGTCTCTGAATTATTCATGCGTTGTACAGTACTGAATTATTTCACACACCGTGGAAGAAGCCTACTGCAGATAAGTGATTATTCCTTAGTACCGTATAAAGCGCATTTTGATGGAATATCAAACATTTTTAAAAGCCCAGTAGCGATGAGCTGCGCGTACAGAAAAGGAGACCGGAAGAACCAGCACAATGCACATAGAAAAATGAAAGGAGAGGCACTGAGAAAAAGGCAGTAGATTCTTGTAGTCACTACTACCTAGCTAGCCGTTCATGAATATGATGCTCCCAATCTCCCATCAAGAACTAGCAATAGTTTGCTCCACTACCCAACCAAATCGATCGAATGATCATCAAGAAAGAAACTAACTAAAGCTATGTAGAAATATGTATGTAGCTGATGCTAGTACACAGTAGTAATATAATGCTGCCTCGTCATATGTTTCTGAATCCTGCTGAACAAATCAACAAAGAAGGAACCTGGGGAAGAAGAGAAGAGCAAAATGGAGATCAAGTGCCGCGGCTAAACCACGATCAGCAGGCCGGCAGCAGCAGCGAGTGCCGCCGCGGCAAGGGCAGAAAGCCCCCGCACCGATGACGCGGCCGACGACGACGGCGGCGGCGTCTTGATGTAGTACCAGGGGTACCACGGCAGGATGGGGTTGGGCGGCGGCGGCGCCGGGTATCCGGACCCCCCGCCTCCTCCACCGCCGCCGCCACCGCCGCCTCCTGCGGGGGGCTGGTAGTAGGGAATGTAGCCCCCCGGCGGCGGCGGGTAGCTCCAGGACGACGACGGGGCCGGCGGCGGGTACGAGTACGAGGACGACGAGGAGGGCGGCGGCGGCGGGCAGTTGGTGGTGACGGCGGGCGCCACGGGCGGCGGGAGGCACGGGTACGGGCAGTCGGCCGGGTACGTGGAGCCGTCGGCGTCCGCGGGGCGCGGCGCCGGGAGGAGGACTAGCAGCGCGGAGAGGACGAGGGTGGCGAGGAGCCTGCCGCGCGCCGGCGTCGCCGCCATGGCGAGGCGCGCGCGAGGCCGAGGCCGAGGCTGGGCGAGAGAGAGGGAGAGGAGGAGATCGTGCTCTGAGGCTCGGTCTAGTGACGAGGCGGTGTGTGCTTGCTTTCTTTGCTTGCTTGCGCGTAAATAAGGGGAGGAGGGATCGCAGCTCGGTGCGGTGGCGGTGGCGGTGGCGTGGCGCGGAGTGCCGACGCGGGGAACGGGAGGGTGGAGTGGGGAGCGGGGTGGAACGGTCTGATTGTGATTAGCGAAGGCTGGGTTGGTTATACTTGGGGGTTGGGGATAGCGACCGCCTGTGCGCGCGCCTTGTGCCTCTGCATGTGGGACCTTTTCGTTGACTAGTCTTGCCGCTTGGCCCATCTTCCCGGCCCGGCCCAAAACAAAACAAATATTATGGATCCCTAAAAAAAAGGTGTAAAATGATGGAGAGCAAAACGAACATGATACACTATCTTTGTCCCTAGCAAATATGTGCGTTCGTGACTTCAAACTGCACGCTCACTCTAAGGTAAGCATTTCTTAAATAAGAGCAGCATTATAAAATATACGGGTCAAATTTGTCTAAAAGTTGTAGAAAAAAAAATACGCGAAGCTAATTCTGCCTTCGCGCGCCAGCGCACTTCCTAGCGCGCATGGCGAGGCAGCGATCGGCCGGTGGGGCCATCGCCCACGCGCTGTCCCTGCCAGCTGGCATTTAATTTTCTCCGTTTTCTCCTTTAATTTTTTCTATTCCATTTTCTCCTTTAATTCTTTTTCATATCATTTTGTATTAAGTAAATATCGTTTGTGTATAAGTTATACAACATTTTCACGAACGTCACTCGTATAAGTATTATATATCATGAAGGTTGTACTATAAAATTTATCACATAAGTTATGTTTTGGAAAAAGTTATACGTATAAATCGTGTGTATAAGTTATAAATTACTAAAATGAAAGTTCGATGTTGTCCTTTTAAAAGTTGTACGTAGAAACTGTACGTATAAGTTCTGCATGTCATCAAAATTGTGCTAAAAAATTATCCTATAAAAAATTTTAGTACAGAGTTATATGTTGAAGTTACATGTATAAGTTATAATATTTTAAAAATGGAAAGTCTTTCAAAAAGATCAGGGAAGTGGAGGGCTGTCTGGAACCGATGGCTGGAAAGCCATCCTAGCACGCACACCAGTTAGACAGCCAAAAAAATATTTTGAAAATCATAGAAGAAATTGAAACAACAACTCCGTGAATCGGAAAGAGCGTTGCTGTGCTTGCCGGCAGCCGGCGAGCTTCTTTCGAAGGAATAGAAAGTGGGAAAAAAAACAAAAAAGAAACACAGGGAAAATCATGCGTCCATGAGATCCTCCGTTTGCTCTATCACTTAACACTGATAGATGCATGGCGCGTTCGCCGGATCTGTGCCACCGTGTACGCCAACATCTGGAGTGGCTCGCGGATCCGCCGAACCCTTTCCCAAACTCTGCGCTTGTTTTCACCAACTTTTGCTTCACCGACTTGACTTGTTCTCTGTGGCACACTGATGAAAACACACCAGCTCCGGGCCAGAATTCAGAACCAGGAGCAGAGATTGTGCCGGCCTGCAGAGCAGGTGTCCAGGATCCAGGCAGGCAGGCAGGTCCGCAGGTACCGATGGCTGAGCCTGGGCAAGATACGGAGTACGATCGATGAGAGCACCCGTCCCCGTCGAACCGATTTGTTTTAGTTTCATGTGTACTGCTAGATCGTTAGGTGGGTCGGTGCACGCAGTGATGAGGCCATACGGCGGCTATACCTAACAGCAGCGCAGGCTTGCCGCCCCCATGAGCGGCGCCGCCGCCGGCCGGGGCATCTGCACATCTGTCATCCTGATGACCGCTAATGAGGCCGTTCTGCATCCGCAGCACCCCGTGCTGAATGTTCAGACAGAAAGGTCCAAAGCTACTGCTACTAGTACCCTCCAGCATCTACGACGGTCATATCGTATATATCGACACTGTGCCAGCATGTAATTCTCCATGGCTATCGACATGCAGAGCTGGGCGTTGTAGAAGTATGTGAAGGTTGGGTCTCTCGTGATGTATGCAACATGGACTTAGAATCCTACTCATGTAATCTCCTTCTCCTACTAGGAGTTGGTCTTGTACCCACCTGAGACTGGGACATGTTCCTAGCCTATGTTCGTAACCGGCGGATGCAAGATGCCCCACGCAACTCCGCTACCACGCCACGCCGCCAGTAGGTTGATCGATGATCGTGGAATGCATGGGGAGGAGGAAGAGGAGGAAGCTGACAATGGCCTGGCCTGGCCTACCCCGTCCCCGCCCGACTGATTGCTGCCTGCCGTGTGCCGTGCCGGCCGGGCTGTCAGGACTCAGGAGAATGAGAAGCGTCCTTCCCTCGCTGCTGAATCCAACGGATCCAATCAGTCCCTGGCCATGCCGCCCTGCTCGCTCCCGGTCGTGCCAAACCGAGACCTGCAGTAGTGCAGTGCAGGCTGCACAAGGTGTCTGCCTGGCTAATAGCCAAATCACTCGACGCTGAGACCAATCATCAACATCTACCGTGTGCCGGTCGTCGATCGATCGGCCCCGATGCTACGTGCCAGCAAGCGCCGCCCCTGTTCAGCCGCCTGCGCGCTGTATGACTAGGACGGCACACCCTGATCAGATCCCGATACTGTACTAATGGACGCAGATGATCTTCAAGACTTGAGACCGGCAGTGGGGGCTTGTGCTGGGGCTAGGAAGATTACCTTGGCCCATGTAGCACATAGCACGCACGACGACCAGGAACCAGGCCACCCATTGAACCGCACTACTACTTTGAGAAGCACACCTCAGATAGGCGCCCGTCGTCCGTGTGCGTGCAGCTTCAGTTGGGCCCCTCCCTGCCCTTGCGTTGTTGGACACAATTTTGCTTCGGCTGGCCCCTCCTTTTCTTTTGGTCAAATGGAGCAGGCCAGACGTACAGGCCTTTGACCAGCTTATTACGGCCGTAGCCATGCTTGACGCACAAGCAGGTTCTGGAGCCAACGCCTGGATCTTCAGACACACGTGCTCTGCTCATCATCGTCGTCATCAGTAACCTGCTCTCCCTTACTTGCACGTCAAGGAGGACTGCATGCAGCGACCAACGAATCAATCAGCTGCAGCTCGCAGCCAGTTAGTTAGCTCCTAGCTGCACGAAACGAAAACGCGCGGCAGCCTTGCCTTTGGGCCTCTGCTGTAAAGGCCGCAAAAGGCGCCACAACCTTGTCCAGATGTCATTCCATGGATGGGAATTCGGAAGGAGGTCGACCAGTCAACAACAACAAACTGAGTATATCACATACATTTCAAAATGTTGACATGCACGAATGGAGAGAATGGGCCACTTTACTTTCTTTTTTTTTTCCCCTTAGGTGAGATCGCAAAGACTTTTAATTATTAACTTTATCTTAGTAGTACGAGACAGGATATGGTTGGAAATCCTCACACAAAAGAATAAAAATGTGCCAATCGATTTTGGCAGACACTTCTCACCATTGATAATGATTCCCATCTGATCTAATTTGCTTCTAAACCACTTTCTTTGAAAAACAAAACAAGAACAAAATAAGATGTGCGCTTCTACTCCAATGATGTTAATTTATTGCACTCTCCCTCTCTGTGTTAGCTTAACAAAATTGCTGCTTCCCCTTTCATTTTGCTCTATTTTTCATAAGAGCAGTCCCAACCTAATGACTAGGTTGGAGCTGCCACCTAGAATAAAAGATGATGTGGCAAGTGAGTAAATGAATAAAGAGAAGGAAACCAGATCTTGCAAGAGATCTAGTTTTCTTCACACCATCAACATAATGAGGAATGAGTAGTATTAAATTCAAGTATGGAATAGTGGTGTTCGTATTGGAAGAGTAGTGTCTAAACTATGGCTAGTGTCTTCCAACTGCCCTAAGTGAACTTTTGGAGCTATCTTTAGTTATGTCCCTACGTGGCAGGCAGGCCGGATATGTCCGGAGGGAAAATGCGTGCAGGTCTTCCACGCCCCCGCACCCCCAATATCCAAAAGAAATGGAAAAAAAAAGTTACAAGTGACTCGACACAGTGATACTCTGTGGATTAGGTAGTACTGTAAAACTTAATGTAAAGTTGCAAACAGGGGATTAAATTAAAGCCTTGGTGCACGCCCTGTTCAGGAACGAACGTACGTACTAACACTGACAGCAACGCCGCAACCACCGATCGGTCGGTCGAGTGCGACGCCGCCGTCGTCGCGGTCACACACGTACGGCCTCGGCCTCTCGTCCATCATCTCTCCAGACACCGATCGACACGTTCGTGTGACATGCTCTCGATCTCTCGCCGGATTATTTGCCAACCCAAGCTTGGATAAGCTAACTTGGCCGCGGTCCGGTCGACGCCGGCCGGGCCACTTGTACAGGGACATGAGATGCCGCATGCTTGCCCACATGGACCTCTCCACTCTCCAGTCTCCTCTGCTTCAGCCAAGAGCAGTGTGTGTACACCAGCAGACCACGGCGTGTACAGGCCACCGGAAAGTACATGTTTTTTTGTAGCTACATTAGGCTAATCCATATCTCAAAATGCATTTAGTGAGAACTCAGACAAAGCCATTAGACAAATGGATGTGAAGTTCTGTTAAAGTTCTTCAGAGAAAAGATAATTTTTGTGGGACTAATAGGTAGGGAAGCCGAGCATTACAGTAACCCAAATTATTAACAACTGAGTAGCTGACATGTAGTCAAGGGTGCCTTCTTAAACTATGGCCTTCAGTCGGAAAAACAGCCAAGAAAAGAAAAGAAAAGAAAAGGTGATGTGGCCCTTGTACAATCCAACGGTCAGCATTTTTCCTCTTTTTCTAAGTACTACGTGCCTACGTACATCCATCCTGTCAATTGATTTTGGATAAGTTTTTCCTTACTTTAACGTTGGCAGAAAATCTCCAAAGTATAAATTTTATAAATTGAGAAATACCTTAGTTTCTCGTGCCAGAAAACACAGAGGGCTTGCAAAGATTTTTCACTGGAGAACAGATTGCTAGAAAAGAATAGGACTTGAACAAGGTAGCCTTTTTCCAAGCAAAAGGTTATGGAATGGAAGCCTTTTTTCGAGCAAAGGAAGCTGCATAAAGTTGCATCTAGAACTAGAAATAAGAAAAGGCCATCGCAAAAGCAAAGAATTAATAAGAAAACAAAAGAAGACAATTTCAGAGGTCAGATTGCACCACTATGCATGAGAATATGATACCAAAAGCAACCGAGACATGGAGCATTCTATTCGAGTTTGATCAGAGATGTATATATATGTATCATATATTCTGATGAACATGCATGTTTCCTATGATCATAAACAGATGGATTCAACACAGTTACACGACGAGAACGATTAACAACAGCAACGACACCAAGAACAACAAGAATCACCGAGGGAAAAAAAATCCTTACCGAATTTATATCCTTCTCTAATCTTATTATTAATTAACACGGTGCGGAAATTGAAAGCGCCATGCACTTGATCACCATGGCTCCCCATCGGTCGATCGGTGGGTGATCACAAGGCCAGGGCTCCGGCCACCGCCAGGAAGGCTGCCACCGCGCGCCACGCGGCGGCGCCGCGGCCGGGCGCGCCGTTGGGCCGGAAGCCGGGGTCCTGCGGGTAGAGCGTCCCCGGCGGGGTGTTGTAGGACGGCAGCTGGTTGGGCGGCGTGTACCACCCGGAGGGCGTCGGGTTGTAGCCGCCGCCGCCGGGCGTGTACGGCGACGGGTTGTAGCCGCCGCCGGGCGTGTACGGCGTCGGGTTGTACCCTCCTCCTCCCCCCTCCGGCGGCGGCGGGCAGCCGGGCTTCTCCGGAGTAGGCGGCGGGTAGTACTCCGGCGCCGGCGGGGGTGAGTACACGGGCGCCGGCGGGGGCGAGTACACGGGCGCCGGCGGCGGCGGCGGGCTGGCGTAGATGCACGGCACGCCGCAGGGGTTGCCGCACGGGTTCCCGCACTTCTCGTCGTCGTCGGCCACCACCGCCGCGCCGGCGACGAGGAGCGCGAGCACCACCGCCAGCTGCATGCCGCACGGCCGCGACCGCCGTGCCATGATACCCGATCGCGATCACTCCTCCCTCCTTGCAGAAGGCACGAGCTGGACAAACTTTTCTCTCGCAACACCCTGTGCGCTCTGTGTCTGTGTGCGTTGTTGCAGGGGTTGCTCTCGCTCAGTGGAGTAGATGCTGCGTCTTTTCTTCTCTTCTTCTAGCTCGGCTCGGTGCTCCCTTTTCTTTTTTCTTCCCTCGATGAATATAATTCGGGTGGTGGTTATAATGGTCGGCCTCCGCTTTAGCTTTCGGAGTGGAGGTCGTCGTCGTCGTCGTCTTCGTCTCTCCTCCTCTCTTTATCTTCTTCTCGGTGTCAAGCGCTGATCACTGTGTTTTCTACTAGCTAAGCAGAGCATATCTGTCGCTGTGACAGCAAGCTACTCCGGCCTAATCCTAAGTGTATCTACGCGCCTGGAACCCTGCAATAATTAGTGCGCGGAAAGGAGACGTGTTTAAAACGTCTCCATTGCCGCTGTGCTGGTGCTCTACCATCTCTCCCTCTCTAGTCGATATCTCTGAAAGTGATTGGAATATTTTCTCCCTTTGCGGCATTTGTTTGAACCCATTCCCTTCAGATGGACCCCCACGGGTCGCCAAATCGCAAAGCGGAAGAAACGTTTTGAATTGTTGTCGTTGTTGTTGTTTAGATTAAACTAAACTAGAGATCTTTGGTGACTCAAATTCTTTTTTCTTCCTCTTCGGAACGTTGGAGCCTACTCTCTTGCTGTTTCTTTGTTTTTCTTCTTCTTTTAACTTGTGATAGTGATGGGATTCGGTGAGCTGTTGCGTTGCGCCTTCAGTAACGGTGCATACTCGTGGCAGCCGCGCAGATTGACAATTGGCAGCTGATTCAGTTATTCGATCATGATCCATTTTTTCCCCAAGGACATACCGTTCATTACCAGATGTTTTTGTTTTTAGTTTTGACGAGTACTCCGTATGCCTCCGTCCCAAATTGCAGGTCATTTTGACTTTTCTCGATGTATAGATATTGTATGCATCTAAATATAATGTATGTCTAGATGCATACAAACAGAAAAGTAAAAATGTCCTATAATTTGAAATGGAAGAAGTACTTTTTAGCTTAGCGTGTATGTTTATCATTTCAGCGTTGCATTATTGTCAAATTCAGGAAACGACTAGGCATCAAGCAGGGTTAGTGGTCATTACTGTTTTGTACTGGCAGGGGAGGTGAGACGGAGACCAGAATGGAGAGCTCACTGGCTAGCCATACGACATCACACCAGTCACTGTACTCATCCACTTTCGTTGGACTAGATAACAATTAATATGCATTGTAGCTTTCCTCATGAAAAATTTTGTGTGACTGTGCCACGGATACGGTCAGATGAACGCTGACTACTCACACACCAAATTGTAAGTTGTTTTGGTTTTTTAGATACATACTTTTTGCCATGCACCTAGATATTATGTATGTCTAGATGCATAATAATATCTATGAATCTAGAAAATCCAAAACGACTTACAATTTGGAACGGAGGGGTACTCATTTGTTTATCTGAAAGCGGAGAGAAGAGCTGCTGGCAACAAAAACATAGATTTTTTTTAAAAAAACTGTGTTTCAGATAAATGAAGTTCTTGCATTTTTCATTCGAGTGCTGTTCATCCTGATTTCAGTGTATGCAGCTCGTAGCCACAAGTAGGGAGAGAAATAAACTTGTACTGGTTTATGGCCAAAAGCTCAATCAGATTCGCTTAGCAAGTCCAATGTTTACCAATTATAACAAGAGGATAATCTTAAGCTAGGTTGGTGCTCCTTTGATTCTTTTTTGTTTCTAGCTTCCCTCACTGGGATTTGGGAAACAACAGCTTCCATACAAGATGATATGAAATGACAGTATGCAGCGATGTTACTACAAGTTCAGACACCGTAACAAGAAGGAATTTTATTTGATTCCAGCTGTATCTGCTGACGCCAGAATTACATGAATGAAGCTACAGAACTACTGCAAGGAGAAACACAAGAGAAAGGCCCCTCTGCTAGATTTGTTCGGAGCTACATGTACGTCTGAAACGAAGGCCTAAAGAACATCATTTCCAGAATTCCAGACATCGTGGCATGAATCTGAATTCTTAACTGAGCAGCTACCGATACATCCAGGGCAGCAAGAAAGCAGAGAACACAGCGAGCAGCGGCAGCCATGCCACCGCGCCGCTGGCGCTGGCAGGGCACGCCCCTGACGGGAGGAAGCCCGGGTCCTGAGGGAACGTCGCCGTCGACGGCGGCGGCGGCGTCATCCAGGGGAACGGCCCCGTGGAGACCCCGGCCGGCCGCACCGGGCAGAACGGGAAAGGCGACGCGGTCCCCGGCGGCAGGAGCGACGTGATGTCGCCGTCGTCGCCCGCGGCGCAGGCGGCCGACCACAGCCACACGGCCGCGACCAGCAGGACTGCTGCTGGCCGCAGGGACGGCGGCATCCTCGCCTCGCTCGTCGGAGCTTTTTGGTCAGTGACGATGAGGTTGCGCGAGTGCGCGGTGTAGACGAAGATGACGTGACGTCCTTAATCCGGCGTGCCAATTAAAGAAGACGAGAATAGTTTGGAGATGGGGATGCCGGCTCGGGAGAAGCTGTTGGCCGTCTGATGCCGATCGGATGGCTGTCGGCGGCGCTGATGCGGCACCCAAACCTCCGATGCCGGGCTGGTTGCTACAGTACAGATACTACAGAGCTGCTGTTCATGAGTTTCCCTGTCAGAATATGCGCGTAATTACGATGGTAGATCTGATCCTCTGATGGTGATTGTCAAGTTTGAACTCTGATTAGTTTGGGAGGCTGTGATGAAACCGAGTGTCGGTGCTGCGTCTCGTTGCAACGGCCCCAATCTTTCCTGCAGGTGAAAGGGTTGGGCCTTTGGACGATGTTAACTGACAGCGACGATCTCAATTGACATCCATGGACTTGCAGTGCTAAAATGGGTTGTAATTTACAGTGCCTTGATTTGACAATAGCGTGCAAATGACGGATCGATATGTTAATCCCAAACTGATCAAACCATTACCTTTTTCCTTTCTTGAGGGCGTGATGAAACCTCAATGAGACAGCCTACCAAACGTCATTTTGGCTCGTCCTTTTTCAGAGAGAGAAGCATAGTATAGTACAGCTTCACTTAATGGTCTGCAAACAAAAGCAGCTATCATCTTCTTCCCATCTGCCATTAGTAGAAGCATAAAGCCGATGTGTTTCATGAGACCCTCCTTTCCTAGATCACTTCACAAGCAAGGGAGTGAGTAGTCAACATTGTTCAACCGCTCAGAAACTGAATCATGTAAAGAAGATGCTAGTCGGTGACATGGCAATTTAGAGGCGCTGCCTTTTGCTTGACTCCTCATCTGCAGCTCCAGTCTGCTCAAAGTGGAATCCCTTTCTCTAAATTCCAATCATGCATCCATGACACCGAAGCAAAGGCTTTAAAAGTGACGGATCAAGAAAGCAGATTACTGCAACTGAGCAAGAGCCTGCAATTAACAGCAGGGTTTGTTGTGATGTCAGGCACTCTGATATGCAAGGAAAATTGCAGGGTCTTTGGAGCATCTGCAAGAGGGTACAAAGGGAAAGCAGGCCTAGGATGGGGACTGGCCACCAGCAGCAGCACTGAACTGATGAATGGTGTGGTGTGCATGCTTCACAATGCAGACTGGCCTGTGGGCACTTGTGAAAAGGCTGGCTGGGAAAGAGAGCAGTTCCAAATCCAAGAGGGTAGTACTTGATTGAATAATGCATCAGGGCTGGGTTGGGAAAGACAAGTGGGCAACAATATCTTCCTCTCTTCCTTCCACTTGAAAGTAGAAGCAAGCATATTTGGTGATCCCCTACCCTACCATATCCTTCCAATCCAGGGATAGACAGGGGCATGTATGATGTGTGGGTGTCCCTTATCTTTGCCTGCAGGCAAGCAATTTTTTCGTTTCTTTTTTCTTTTTTGGCCATGTGTGCTGCTTTTCTTCCAATAAATGACAGTACAATGCATATGCTGGATACCTTTATGAATTAGTGATTTTCCTTTTTGGCCATGTATGCAGTGCTTTTTAGTGGATATTTTTTTTCTTTTCTTTTCCTCTTGGAAATGAATGGAGTGCCACTGCATGAACGTGCAACATGCAGGTCTAGCCCTGCCAAAGCAAGAACATGAAAGGGGAACTCTAACGACCAATTCTTCAGTTTTTTGGCCAAGTAACAGTAAAACTTGGAGGCGGGATCAGGGGTCATGATCAGTCGAAAGAGTTTGGAGCCCTCGAGTGTCTTTCACCCGTTCTTGTCTGCCGCAGCAGTTTTCTTGGCCGAATCACCGTATCTTTAGCGCAGTGCAGTTTATATTCCTCCCTCCTTTGCTGTTGATGGAATCCCCGTGCAGATTTCTGAAGCAGACTTTCCACTCCAAAGTATATGCACGCGTTTCTGGAGAGCGCCCCCCCCCCCCCCCCCCCCCTAATTTGTCCAGATGTCTGTTGCTAGTGCGGTGGGTGTCGGTTGTGACGTCACGTCACAGAAAAGATGGACCATGGTGCAAGAATTTCCGAGCATCGCGGCGAAAACAGATTGGAAATTAAGAGGAGAAAACGCTCGATTTTACCCACAAGTCAGAGCATTGATAATTCGATATGGTTCAGCCGTTCAGGCATGGCATGAAGGGTTGCATGAAATTCTGACGATGCTATTGCGTCCTAGTCAAGTTTGCAACCTGCAACTGTTCTAGAGTCCATGGCGACGAACATCTCAGTTAGTACAAGGCTAACGTCTTTTTTCCAAAAGAAAGGGGGAAAAAACAAGGCTAACGATCCGAGGGCAGCGTGTAGAGATGGTAAAGGCCCGTGGGCCTTTGCAAATTTGTCTCCAGGAGCGTAGATGTACTAGCCCACTACTAATAAGGTCCATAGAGTTTGGGAGCGGAGCCCATTCTTACCTGGACCAAGAAGGAATGTGAAGAAGCCCAAGCCAAGGCTATGCGAGTCCGCCCGCATCCTAGCCAAACGCGACGAAGACGCCAATACGCACCTAATCCGTCGACGGCCGCACCATCTGCCAGACTGCCACTGAGAAGAATAAGGCATGTTTAGTTCCCTTCAAACTCTCAACTTTGACACTATGCAAAAAGAAGATTCCCCATCACATCAAAATTGTGGTACATGTATGGAGTAATAAATGTAGACAAAATCAAAAACTAATTGCACAGTTTTGTTGTACTTTGCGAGATGAATCTTTTGAGCCTAATTAGTCAATATTTGGATAATAATTCACAAATACAAACGAAACGCTACAGTTGCGCATTTATGGTAAAATATCAATTTTACCACTTCCAAATTGGAAACTAAACAAGGCCTAACGCGGCTCGACCACAGGCAAGCAAGGTCCACCACAAGGGACTAATCAACTCATTTTCTGCTGCATGCAACGGAAACCACTATAGTCTGTCGTATCGTATCCCACCCACCAAAACAAAGTATTAGATATGCCGTTATGCACTTATGCTTCTTGGCGTAGAAGCAGCAGTTTCATGCTTACATGTGGCGACAAAGAAAAAAAAGGGAGAAGAAGACAACAAGCTCGATGCTACGTCAAGCAGCATGGTTTGTCTTTAAACGAATCCTCCCCCACTGGTCCAGTCCAGTATTTGCCGTCTTGAGCAATCTTCAACAGAATTGTGGTACCACTCTACAAGCCAAACACAATTTGACAAGTCTTCTAGAAAATTACAATCCAAAGACTTGCTATCCACATGGCCATCCCATCCGACTTGCTAAATTCTCCCCCACACTCTCTATACTTGATAAGCAAGTTTGTCTTGCTAAGTGTGGATCCCGCCCACAAAATGGAGAGTGCAAAATAAAAAATTTGTTGTAGTGCGAAATGGAGAGGCTGTTAGAGTGAATGGAGAGTGTAGATTTTAAAGAGGAACCTAGTTATTAGAATTCAGAGAGTGAGAAATTGATAGTTTGTTGGAATGAACAACTCAATATGAAGATAATCTTCTTATCAACTTGGATATAGAGTGAAATAGAGTCAAATGGAGAGAAAAATGGATAGTAACCATGTCCATTCGAGCCACTCGGCCCGGTCTGGCACGGGCCCGGCAAGGCCTGACCATTTTCGTGCGGGGCTTGGCCCCATACTACGGCGCCACCGTGCCGTGCCTGCCCACGGGCTGTGTCGGCAGCCCAAGCACGGGGCCGAAAGGCTACGGGTCGACCTGAGGCACGGCAGGCGATGGGCCGGCCCGAGGCATGGCGGGCCCTCGCGGCCTGCTCCCTGTGCACCACTATGCTGGCCCCCCGTACCGCAGCAGCCGCCGCCGCTACTTGCCTCGGTCAGCCCCCCGCACCGCCGCTGCTGGCCGCTGCCAGCCCCCCGCGCAGCCGCCCCTCGCTCTGTCGCCGCTGCTTCCCACGGTCGCCCCCCCCCACGCCGCCGGACCCCTCGCAACTGCCGGCCCCCGCGCCGCCGCCGCGGCTTTCCGCTCTGCTGGCAGCGGTGGAGGCCACGAGGGAGGGAGGGAGCGCCGCTCGCCGGAGGGGAATGCTGCACGCCAGAGGGAAGGCCGCAGGCAGAGGGGAGGAGGGGAGCTCGGAGGGGAGGCGCGGGGTCACGGGGAGATGGCGAACGGGAATTGGGAAAGGAAGGGTGGCGGCGGGTAGAGGAGATAGGGGTTGGCCGGATGATGCTGGATTGTTTGGATTGTTGGTATTTATACGGATCTTAATGGGCTGGCTCCTTGTACCGTGTCGGGCTGGGCCGCCCGTCGTGCCAGGGTGCTCGGCATGAGCTACCGGCTGGGCCAGCTTGGGCCCAAGGTTCTCCGTATCGGGGCGGGCTATAGCCGAGCCAAAAAAATCGGGCTCCGTGCTGGGCAGGTGGGCCACGAGCTGCATGAACATCTATAAACTATCCTACTAGGGGGTGTTTGATACCCCTACTAAACTTTAACACCTGTCACATCGGATGTTTGGATACTAATTAGAAGTATTAAACATAGTCTAATTACAAAATTAATTACACAGATGGAGTCTAATTCGCGAGACGAATCTATTAAGCCTAATTAGTCCATGATTTGACAATATGGTGCTACAGTAACCATTTGCTAATGATGGATTAATTAGTCTTGATAGATTCGTCTCGCGAATTAGATGGAAGAATTAGACTCCATCTGTACAATTAGTTTTATAATTAGCTCATATTTAACCCTTCTAATTAGCATCCGGATATCCGATGTGAGCCTGCTAAAGTTTAGCACCTCGTACCAAACACATATTGACATGCCGCCTTGCTGATCGAGTTGCTGTGCATGGCGAACACCTCTCTGTCTCCGGGTCAACACAAGTGACGAAGTGGCTAGCCCCCTCGGCCCTCGCCCTGATGTGTGACTGGCCCGCACCAGGCGGTGGAACTGTGTGCGCATGCGGCGGAGACCGACTTGACCCGGCCGTGCCTCCTACTGGCCAACGCCGCTGGTCTCCGGCGATGACCTGTCGTCGTCGCCAAGGACGGTCTTCGTGAAGTGTCTCGCACGGCGACGTGTTGCACCACTGCAACTCTGCACTGATGACCCGATTGCGCAGTGTTGTTGCCATGCTTTCACCCTCATTTCGGATGCTCCCATTTCCGGTCGATTTCTCTTTGCCTGGCTTGTAAGCTAAGCTGCCAACAAATACTGCTCCTCGCACTGTCGCACAGGCCAAAGCATACTTCAGTTGAGCTAAGAACAGAGTCGATTAGAGTTGGTGTGTGCCGTCATGGCAAGGCCTCTGCTCCAGCCCAAGGCCGATCGCTCGACAACCGCGTTCCACGCCGGAGCGCCGGCGACGACATATGTCCTCCTCGCCGTCGTCTTCGTTACTGCGGCCGCCGTCGCTGCGATCGTCGTCTCCCTCTGCACCAGCGGCAAGAACGCCAGGCCGCGGAAGCAGCGCCGGTCGTCGCTGGCGCCGGCGCCGCAGGAGCAGGAGCAGGAAAACTACAGCGGCGGCAGGAGCAAGCCGCAGCTACTCGCCAGCCTCAGCGGCGTCGGCGTCAAGGCGGCCGCGGTGGCCAAGATGGTCTCATGGAACCGGCGGTCGCCGCCGGCTCCGGCGGGCGGGTGGAGCGGCGGCAGCGACGACGACGACGTGGCCGCCGACGGCGGCGCTCTAGCGGAGGACGAAGAGGCGCTGTGGAAGAAGACCATCATCATGGGCGACAAGTGCCGCCCGCTCGAGTTCTCCGGCCACATCGCCTACGATTCCGACGGCAACCGGCTGCAGCCTCCGACGCCGGCGCCGGCCAAGGAGGACGCCGCGGCCGGTGCTGCCGACTTGCCGAGGCTTAGCAACGGCATATAGATGCGTGCAGCGTGCGTACGTGGCCCCGCAGCTGAGAGTTCGACTGGTAAGGTGTGCGCCTGAGACTGAGAGGTCGTTGCATCTCGTCAACTCGTCCGTGCCGTGTGCTCAGGCTGCTAGCTTTGCTTGGCCCCCCGTGTCTGAGTGTCTCCATGGATTTTGGATAACCGAAGGTGTTGGGATCGATTGTCTAAACCTCGTCGAGTCGAGGCGGACACCCATATCGCTCTGATGAAGCGTTTCGCCTTTTCTTCAAACTGAATCAAAGTGGTGCAAGAGAGATTCAAATATCCTATTCTTTTCAAAACTAAGATACAAAATTTAACACTCAGATATACGCGTGCGTGCATGAACAAACTTGCCAACATATGACGCAAATTGCAATCATGTGTCTGGAATCATCGCAAGAAATTAACACTTCCGAAATTGAACTTGATGATAAATCCCACCCGCAACAGATAGCTGTGCTGCGTAGTACTTGTTTTTCAGCGCCATTAGCAGGGTGAGTGCTGAAAAAAGAAAAGATAAGATGGCGCTCGATTTGCATCGTGTTGGGCTCAGCCAATTGAACCTGAGTTTTAAGAATCCATCGATACTGGCGGAATATTTTCTTCTATAACCTAAAAATGTCTATCCCATGCTTAAAAAAGAAAAAAAACAATTCTCAATGTATGACATAGTTATACAAAAACTTGAACCCAATGGGCCGTCAATATTTCATTTAAAAAAATAAAAAAATTATAAAAAGCAATATATGTAGTTAAAATAACTTTTAAAACTATCTGAACAAGTTCCAAAAAAATATTTAAAAAATTTACTCGGAAAAGGTTATTCAAACAAAAATTAAGGGAAAAAGTATTATAACAAGTTTTTCAAAAGTTTTTTGAATACTTTTTCATAGGAAAATTATTTAAAATAATCTTTTTAGAAAAGTTAGATAAATAACTTGTTCAAAAAAAGGTTGTAAGAATGACTTAATCAAAGGAAAAGGGAAGACAAAAATAGAAAAAAAAGGAAGCATTGTTACACTGCCACCAACCTGTTTTGCTACCTTTTTCCCTACTGCGCAGGCCTCTCACCAAGTGTCGCCGCCGCCCCACCGTGTCAACCTTCTTTGTGCATAGTTGCATGCGTTCCTCAATATGCATTGATGTAAGGAGAGAAGAAAACAAAGGATGGAGGATGATCGTACTAGAGTAATTGTTAGCGGGTTAGGAAGAGGTCGTGCCACGCGGAAAAGGAAATGAAGAAAAAGACATCTGTGAGGCCCACTTACTCGAAGAGGTCGGGAGTGAGTGCGCACACACGGTCTGGATTGCTTGCTAGCAAGCTTATTGCTAACATTCTCCTACAGTATTGAATTTTACATTTTCATCAGGTATTTTTGATTCCTCTGCACACTCTAACATCTTTCCATAATTGGATCCAAATCACACAACCAATCTACCTTCCTCTTCCTTTCCCATTCATTCTCACCTTATCAACATGTTTCTGCCCACCTTAGAGTGAGTTTTTTTAGTGGTATTTTTTTCAAAAAATTATTTTGGTGGCGCAGCACTGCCCCGTCCTTTGCACTAGTCTAGACAGCTCATACACAAACCCGTTAGCTCATCGAATTGAGATAGTTTTTTACAACTCACACACAAGCCCATTAGCCTATCAAATTGAGCTAGTTTTACTACCCAACTCTCCCATGCCAACATTCGTCCTCCGTCCTAGCTGAAGGCATTGTACGACCCATCCACACCTCAACCACGAGCAACCTTTCTCCCTCTCTCTCGATGCTTCTTTTAAACTCCTGGCGTGTCGAAATCATGAACATATGATTAATGAATCTTAGCTAACAAATGATTAACCCGAACTTGTTGGTGAAGCTAGCTCATGCCAAATATATGGTACATGAGGTTGGGTGTCGCTGGGATTGGAGAAGAAGTGAAAAAGATTGATATAGAAAAAAAAGTCAGGAGGGAGTAAAAGTTACTCAAATAAAATATAGCTTTTCTAGGATCATTGGGGTGCGCTTGATTGCTAGCCACCACCTCCCACATTATAAATTAGAAGCTGTTTGAAAACAATTGATCCAAATCAGGAGGTATTTTGCAAATATTCGGATCGCGATCCAAACAGGCATTTTGTAAAACCTCCGGGCCGGGGACATGGGCATCCGGCGGTGCGCGCTGCCGTCGCCGGCCGCCGCTAGCCCCGCCGCTGCGCGTCACGTGCTCCGCAGGATGTTTCTCCACAGCTTACAAGCGCATCGCTCGCAGCCGCAGTCCGGGAGGGGACCGGGGCGCGCGCGTTCGGCCACGGCATGGATCGAGCCGCGCAGCCGTGGCCGTCGGCCGTCGCGTCGTTTCGTCGCCACCCGGAAGGCCGGCTCCGCTCGCCGTCGCCCCGCACATCTGGCCGCGCATTCCTCCTCCAGGTATCCATTCATCCGCTAAACTCCAATCCTTTCCGGTTTGCCCATTACTCTGAACTCCGAAGACTCTGAACCCCAATCTGAAGCACTACTATACCTTTTGTGTCAATTTGCTCCATCTTTGATTCTTTTCAGCCCATCTATTTTCCTGATTCTGGTTATGGTACCTGAACAGAATCAGAACGCATTTCAGACGCCAAGAATATGTTGCTGGCTACTTGATTCTTTGTTCACTGTCCAAGAACATCTTGTTGCTCAGGATAAAGCCTCGGTTACAAACTTCCTGCCAGTGTTCGGATTGATGGGAAATTGGAGGCAATGGCTTGGGAATCTCAGTTACCTATGTAGTCTTTATTTATACCATTACCATATCAGTGTAGCTACTTGTTTTGATGTCGAACTCAATGTCAGATGCTTTTTTAAGTTACTTATGATTCATTACACAAAGACAAGAAAAGTTAGTAAAGCTAGCAATTATACTATCAGAGTGAAGAGCATATGGGAATTAAGAAAGTGGAAAAATGCTATGGTTAGTACTGGTAGTATTATTAAGAAATAACATTGGTTGAAACAGGCCCCAATGGTCAGAAACATATGCATGGGCTATGGAAATTGTCTATTTCACTGGACTGACCTTTTGCATGACTTAAAATGAGACTCTTTTTTGAAATGGTAAAAAATGTGTGACACATTTTATTTTGAAAGAGTTCTTGATATGTCATTGAAGCCTTGGTTGAGGCATTTTACTCCATTCTGCAGATCATGGATCAAGCCATCACAGTTGGCCGGCTCTGCTCGTCGTCGCTCTGCAAGAACTGGCAGCTCATTCCATACCTCTTGGCTCTAATTGATTCTGGTTTGTCCCCGACGTCTGATCTCCAATCTGGTTCTAGCCTTTGTGTGAACCAAATTTCACCAAATTGGGATATGAAGTTGAACATAATGTCAATGCATTTCAGATTTCCACAACTCAATGTGCTGGTGACTGGTTGATTATTCTTTTTTGCTAACTGTCAAAGAACATCTGCCGCTCAGGACAAATCATACCTGCATTCTGCAAGTGCCTGCCGGGATACACGGTAAATTGGAGGCTATAGCTTGGAAATTTCAAACGTCATAATTGCAAGCTGGACTCCTCACAAGAAGGGACTGGACGGAGAAGAGAGGAGCTTGTTCTTTCTCGTTATAGCAAGGAATTAATGGAAGTGTAGAGGCAGCTTTGCAGAGAAATTGCATAGATGGCTCAGGCTCAGTGAGGAAACCATCAGGCCTTGAAGGCGAACGTGAAAGGTGCCCCAAATGTAAGAAAACGTGTACTTGGACTATGACTATGACTACCCGACTGAACTTCCAGTTCTGCAGTCCTGGCCTGAATTACAAACTAAACGTATATGTACTTACTTCTTCCAGATCAAGAACATCATGCTGCCTGAATTGGTAATTGGAATTCAGCTGTTCCATGCTGAGCAAGCTCTGATTCTCCTCGGCATTGCGGTCAGCTTCAGCCCAAGGGTGCTGCTGGTATCTCCTCAGCCTCTCCAGCCTCTCTGCTACCTCCTTCATCGTTGGTCGTTCTTCCCCGTTCATGCTTAGGCATCGCATCAGAAGGTGTGCAATTTCAGCGAGCATTTCGTCATCCATCTCGTTCCTTACCTGGGTGTCCAGAAGCTCTCGATGACGACCAGCCTTCACTGATGTGGTGAAGCGTGACACTAGGCTCCTGTCTTCCTCTGGCCCGTCCAGGTACAATGCCTTCTTCCTGGTTAGAAGCTCTAGCACAACGACACCAAAACTATAGACGTCGCTCTTATCAGTTAATTGGCATGTCATTAGGTATTCAGGGTCTAAGTACCCACAAGTTCCCTGCACCAGCGTTGCAATCTCTGCCTCATCAGTTGGTGCTAGTTTTGACGCACCAAAATCTGAAACTTTGGCGTTGAGCTTGTCATCAAGCAGGATGTTGGCTGTCTTGACATCTCCATGGAGGATTGGCGGTGAAGCAGACGAGTGCATGTAGGAGAGCGCCTCTGCCGACTCTGCCGCTATGCGAAGACGGGTATCAAGTGCTATGTCTTCAACGTTGGGTTCCTTGCCATGGATGTAGTGGTAGAGGGTGCCGTTTGAGACAAATTCATAGACCAACACGGGCACTTCAACCTCAAGGCAGCAGCCCAGAAGCTTGACAACGTTCCTGTGGTTGATCTGGGAGAGGATGAACATTTCTCTAGCAAACTCCTTGGTTTGGGCTGCCTCCATCATCTTGGACTTCTTGATGGCCACCATCATGTTGTCGTCCAGGACACCCTTGTAGACGACACCGTGACCACCGCGGCCGAGAACACGGTCAGCGGCGAAGTTGTTGGTGGCCTTCTCAAGCTCTTCCGTGGAGAATATCTTGAACCCACCGGCACCTCCGCCGGAGTGCATCTGCTGCTGGAGGATCACCCCTCCATTCTGCTCGAAGAATCTTTGCCTTGTTCTGATGAGCTTCCTCTTCTGGAGCCCTAGGTAGAGCCAAAAGCACATGAACACCGACAAGAACACACCAACACTGACCCCTGAACATCATGGCATAATTGCAATGTCACTCTTCAGAAATCAGAGAACCATTATCATCAGAGAGAAAGGTGCATTAGCTAGTGGTGGGCTCAAATTACCTGTTACTACTTTGAGGGCTAACGTGAACTTGTCCTTTGGACGGCAATCATTCTTGATGGCATCTCCGCTGAATCCAGGGTGGCAATCACACTTGTAGCCTCCCAGCACATTTGTGCAGACTCCGTAGCATGGGTACTTGTCCAAGTGTTGGCACTCGTTAATGTCTTGGAAGAGGAAAAACAAATTAATTCATCACTTTGTTTTTATCGGAATGGTTATTAATTATTTCAAAGTGCAGATAGTATTTATAAGAATGCCAGGAAACAAGATCATTTTGACTTTTCTATAATTTGGGACAAACAATTACCTTTGCATCCACGATCGTCGAGAAGGTAGGGGTTGCCCTCGTAGCCCTGGGAACAGGTGCACCGGTACCCGACGCCGTTGGTGGAGTCGACACAGTCGCTGTTGGCGCTCCGGCACATGTAGCCCGTCTCGTTGCGCTTGGCGGCGTCGCAGTTGGCGACGTTCCGGATGGCCCAGTCGAGCACGACGGGCACGGCGAAGTCGTCGGTCCGGTTGAACTCCGGGCGGCCACGGTAGGTGTTCTCGACCCACCCGTCCTCCGCCACGAACGCGTACCGGCAAGCCGTCGTGTTCTCGAGGAAGCTCGCGAGGAAGCTCCTTTGGTTCTCCCCCAAGCGCTGAACAGAGGGCTCGTAGAAGCTGACGTTCGGGGGCACCCTGCTCTGGCAGCACCCCACGCCGGTGCACGCCCCCGGCGGGACGGCGTTCCAGTCCGACGGCCGGCACACCGACGTGCAGCCGGTGACGTAATACCCCCTGTCGTCGCTGAGGTAGCCGAGAGTCGGGCAGCCGAGCGTGACGAAGCGGTTCCTCGCCGCCGACAACCGGTAGGTGGCGCTGCCGAGGAGGGACAGGTACGTCGTCCGGTTCCTGTCGTTGCTGACCAGGCCCGTCGTGCTGTTGCCGCACTCGCGGTAGGCGTTGACGAGGGCCACGGCCTCACCGTCGGCGAGGGACAGGCTGACAAGGTTCAGCCGGCGCCCGGCGAGAATGGAGGTGGGTGTGGGGAGCGGAGGGAAGAAGGTGAGGCGCGGAGGTTTGTAGGAGTGGTTGCAGACGAGCTCGTAGCCAAAGTCACGGGCGCAGCGGGCGCCGATGCCGAAAGGGTAGGGGACGCTGATGTTGCCGCACCTGTCGGGGCAGTCCGCCGGCTGCTGAGCTGACGCCGGCGCCGGCGACAGGGCCACGCCGAACAGCAACACCACTAAGGCTAAGCTGGCAACGACCCCCATTGCTCAGCAGCTCTTGTTGCCTCGTTGCTCTGCTCTCTGCTCTGCTTGCTTATACACCTTACTACATGCGTTCCACTTGCACTGTTGGTCCAGTCATCAGATGCGTTGCCTATTGCCAATTTGCCAATCTTTTTCTTCGGCAAAGGAAGGACAGTGGCCTATTTGATTTTCTCGGAAAAGCAGGCAGGGTGGTGATGCTGAGCATGTGTTCAGTTGCGCATGCTCTGTCTGACCAGTCAACTTGCCAATCATGCACGTTGGAGCGACGGCCTAATTTGTCGTGCTTTCAATCCCATCCCTCAACCGCAAAACCACTGTCAAGCCTCAACTTCTAAAACCAGTGCAAATCTCCGCGGGTTTAGCTGACCTGGTGCCCACGTGGCGTGTTGACCCGGTCATATGGCGCCTATTGGGTACTTATATACAATTAGATTAGAAAAGAAATAGTGGGCACTGCGCCTATTTAATTTGGTCGTGCGTCAAGCCATGGAAGAGGGAAAGTGCTCACAAATCGAAGCATGTTTCAACATTTTTGACTCTTCTTGGTCCCTTCATCAGGTCCTGTAAATGCAAATGGAATGGGGTTACAGTGCTTTCAACTATAATGTAATCAAATAGTATGCTTCTTCTAATTTGCAAAAGCAACTTTTATTTTCTAATTACATCGGGAAAGGGATGGTAAGAGGCTTGTATAACATGAGGATTTGATTACAACGTTAACCAATTACAGACGATAACCAATTACAGACGAGCGAAAACAAATAGCTGTAATGTGATTCGTGATTCATTATGCATGATTACGTTACAGTTTGCAGAACCAAACATGATTGAGCCAAGAAAGTGACCATGCGATGCAACTGGTTTTCTGCTCACCGTTGTCAGCATTTGTACAGTAAGTACGTGTCAAAGCGTGAGAACACGGCGGTGCTGTACACACGCGTGAATGCCGTCTTGCTGTGATTCCCGAATCAAGTCGTCGTCAAAAGACAATGCATGATCGATCGACGATGGTCGTAAAGATGCTTGCCTGGTGGTGGCGGGTGGCATCTAAAGTCACGCACTGCACGCTTGTCACCTGTCGACGGATATGGATACTCATATGTCTTCGCTGACCACGATACTGGTCAGACCTGACAAGTGGACCTGCCCGACTAGGGTGTCCGAGCCAAGAGCATGGAGTTACATGAAGTACACGACAAAGTAAGACAGTTCAAATCTGCCTGGATATTGTGGAACGCGTATTGTAATCCGACTTAGATTACCTTCTATATAACTACCGAGTAGATTAGATTCAAACCGATTTGTAACCCGATCGTCAGTCTATATAAGGCGGTCAAGGGAGCCTCCTGAAGGCATCCAATCCCATCAAATCTCACGAGCAATACAATCCACCAGCATACATGACGTAGGGTATTACTCTCCGGAGACTCGAATCTGTCTAAAACTTCATGTGTTCTTTGTGTTCTTGCGATCACCTTCGAGTTCTTGGTTTCACAATCGCCCTCACATACAAATCAACCACTTGGGTAACCCCTGTTAGACCGCCAGGCTTATAAATCCTATAGTTGGCGCGCCAGGTAGGGGTGATTGTGAGATCCTCCTAGCGACCTCGATGGCATCCCACTCCGACGTTGTTTTCCCCGAGAGCATGAAGGACTACCTCACCAACCCGATCCAGATTCGTTTCGGGACCATGTCGGCGGATTCTGATCCGGCCGCTTCTTCCGTCAACTCGGCAGCCTCCGTTAACTTGGCGCCTGTCACCAGCTCGGCATCCGTTGGATCTGCTCCAACGGAGCGAAACCTCCACCCAAGGATCATCATGTCGCTTGCCCAGTAGGTCGGTGATCTCTCTCTCTCTCTGAGAGGGTTCCGGATCTACTTGCTGTCGCCCGCCCACCTATGCCCTCTGATCTGATCGCGGGGCTAGATCGCATTAGCAGCACTATTGATGAGTGCATAGATTTATCTGAGGTGGCGCTACGCTCAACCAGGTCGGCGCAAGGTCCATCCCGCATCCCCTTTGGTCGGCGAAACTCAGCTGTCATGTACTCTGCCAAACACGACCAAGCTTTCCAAATCCAAGGTTGACCTGGAAGGGGCCCTTCATCATCAAAGAAGTCATTCAATAAAAGGTGTGGTTGCTTTCAGCCGTATCTTACTTTAATCCATGCTAATACCGTTCAAAAAGTCAAAGTATTAAATTTTTTTCTTTCATATTTTTCCGAATACAAAGTACGTATATTACAGAGTTACAATTAGATCACCTTTCACTGATAAAGAATGAAGCAGTACATGCATAATTTTTCCCTTACCGTGTATAGTTTATTTTTTTTAAACGATACGTGTTTTATTGATATAGTAGAAAAATACAAGACTACAACCCTGGGAGGTTATAGGCAGGAAAATGAAAAGAAAAGAAAACAAAAAAGAGTCGCCTAGTTGGATTAGGATGTCAACATGGGTAACTACTCAACTCAAACCGCCACACTCGACCAGTTGGATTGGGACATCAACGCGGCATTACTACTCACTTGCCACAACAGCAGAACTGGAGTCTTTATCACAACACCCACCAAACATTCACGGCACCCACCAACATTCACCCTCCTGTAATCGCTGAAATCTCCATGCGTGACCCTGCATCGACAAAGAACATGAAGGAAGCAGACTGCACCACACCGAGAAGGCCACCGCCGTGCGGGACCCTCCGTCAAAGTGCCGCTGCAAACACCACACTCCACCTGACAGAGTGATACCACCGAATTCGGACCTCTCACAGGCCGCCTCGCAATCGCCACCACGATAACACAATGCACGGGGGCCTTGCCACATCCACCGTTGGACTCCACCTCGCTCTCATCGCCTTGAAGAAAACACTGTATGTGGGGGCCTCGCCACGCCCGCCCCGGTACTCCACGTCACGGATCTGTTTCTTTTGTCGCCATCAGGGTGGTGAGCAATGTTGCCCCACTTCCCCAGATCTCCATCAAACAGCCAAGCCGCTGCCGCAAGTCGGCCTGTCCTCGTTGCTTCGCCCACACACATAGCCTCCGCTACCGCGTCAGCGAGCCAGAGCTATCGATTGCGCCATCTTCCGATGAAGTACCGCACCGGATGGCCCAGCCAAGCTGAGGAACCTGCCGCGGTCCGCTGCAAACCTAGTCATCCCACGATATCGTTGCAGCAAGCGTCGTCCTCCGACGCAGTCCCACGCTGCATTGACCATTGACAAGCAACGCCAGTCACAATGGTCCGCTGCAAGCAGTCAAATCCGACAACCATGCGACAACCCCTGGCCGCCACCATAATTGCGATTGCCTCCACATGGGCTCGGTAACACCCGTCTAGTTTGCCATGCGGCGGGATTGCCGCCACCGGCTGTTACCGCCCATGAACAATGGACCAGCAATGCCAAGCCGAGTTGGATCTCTAGAGACGACGCCTCCAAGGAGGGCACGATGCCAATGGTGCTGCCGTCACTCGTCCAGGATCTGGATAGGGTTTTCCCCCAAAGGAAACCCATGCAGCAGGGTTGTAGCTCCAACATGACGTCCCCAACGGGGAAAACGACGCCCTAGGGCGTTGCCGTCATATCCACTAGCACATGGCCGGCGAGAGCTTTCGCCCGGAGCATCCTAATCCCTCGCTGCACACTCACGGCTCGGTACTCCCAGACCACAGCCATAGCAGCCCAGCCGTGGTGGCGCCGCCGCCCCCACCTCCGCGCTGCTATTCTCCACGGGCTGCCGCCAGCCACCGCACCTCTTCCCGTCTCCACCTTTGACGCCTCCTTCGCATCTCCTCCTCCTTGCGGCCCCTCCGCGTCTCCTTCACCGTCGGGCCGCTGCTGCCGCGTGCGGTCTCTTTGCCCTGCGCACCGCCTCCCGCCGCCTCCACCGCGTGCTCCTTGCCAGCTTCCGCTTTTGGCTCGTCTTCCTCTCCTACCCAGCCAGTGCCTACTCCGTGCCGCTCCCTTCCTGTCGCGGCACACTCTGCACGTCACCGGCTTGATGGCCCGCTCGCAGCGCAACTCGTGGTGGGCGCCTCCTCCCGTGTCCTCTCCATCTCCGCCAGCTTCCGCCGCACCCGCACAGACCGCGCTCGTCGTCCTCTCCGACCCAGCCAGTGCCTACTCCACACCGCTCCCTTCCCACGTCGTTGGCCTAGCCGCGTCACCCGGACTGCCGCCGCTATCTCACTCCACCTTGCCGGGATTTGTCGGGGGAGGCGGATCCAAGGGCGGGAAGGCCGGATCCACCCACGGAAGGGCCGGATCCGGGCTGCTGCCGCCCTGGCACGCCGCCCGACCGAGGCCATCTTACGCCGTCCCGGCCCGGCACAAAAGACCCGTACCACCGGTGCCCCACCGCTGCCGTCCTCGGGAGCTGGACGGACTTCCGGTGACCCCCTCCGACGGCGGTGAGGTGGGCAGGAGAGGGGAGGGGGGGTCGTTGGCGGCGGCTGGGGTTTCGCCCGTGTCGCCCTTCAGGGGGAGCGACGTGGGGACTTTGGCTCCACGTATAGTTTATAAAATTAGAATCGCATATTTGTGGTAGGTACATTGTTGTAGTGGATGATATATGGCACTCCAATCCATGAAAGATCATTGGACAAGCATTGGTCAAAACTAGCCCTGGTAGCATAATAATCATCACAATACGTCCGAAAGATATGGCCAAATCATGTTGTTCTTCTCATGGTGGTCGTGTTTATGATATGAGACCTCTTGACCACAGTGATTCTAGAAGGATGTTTCTCAAAAGAATTTTTTTCTCTGAAGATAAGTGTCCTCGTGAACTTGAAAGAGCTTCTAATGATATGCTGAAAAGTGTGATGGAATACCACTTGCGATCATTTCGATATCCAACTTCTTGGCAGTTGATGTACCACAATCTCCTGATCACTGGAACAAGGTGAAAGAATCTATCAGTTCTCCACTTCTAGGAAATAAGTATGTCAAGATCATGAAATCAATATTATCACTCAGTTACTTTAATCTTCCACACCATCTGAGAACTTGCCTATTGTATTTAAGTGCATTTCCAGAAGATCGGGAAATTAACAAAGATTGTTCATTAGTAGATGGATTGCAGAAGGATTTGTTAATACAGAACTAGGAGAGAGTCTACACAAAGCAGGGCTAAGGTATTTCAATGATCTGATAAACCGGAGCTTGATCCAATCATGGAATCATCTGAGAGGTGTGGTGCTGAGCTATAGAGTTCACGATGCCATCCTTAATTTCTTTATGCCCAAATCAGTTGAGGAGAACTTTCTTACTTTGTCAGACCCATCCGGGCTCCCAACTTCTTTCCATAGCAAGGTTTGTCGCCTATCTCTCCAGAATAGCTACCAAGAGAATGCAGTTTCTGGATAAAGTCTATTAAGCCTTATGTTCGGTCACTTGCATGCTTTGTGGACCGCAAAGAATTGTTTCCTCTTACGGGATTTGAAGTTGTACGTGTGTTAGACCTAGAATTCTATGAGCCATTGACAAATGTGCACCTTGCAAATATAGTGGTGTTACTTCAGTTGCGGTATTTGAACATTAAATGAATAGGTGTCAGTGAGCTCCCTGCTCGAATTGGACAAGTCCAAAATTTAGAAACACTAATATAAGACTGACTCAAGTGGAAAAATTGCCGTCAACTATTGCTCGACTTGAAAGCTGGTATGTCTTTTCGTCAATCCGAAGGTCAAGTTCCCAGCAGAAAGCTTCAGCAAGATGAAAGGATTGCAACAACTAACACGTTTCTCGATCCACAGGCAACCACTCAGCTTTCTAAAAGAGATAGGCCAGCTTACCAACCTGAGAACCCTGGAAGCTGTTTGCGATGGCATTCTCGATGTCAATTATGACGGTAGTGGGTGCGGGATCTTCACTTCTTCACTCCAAGCACTGTGCAGCCATAAACTTCTAGATGTTAACATATATAGGATGGATTCACCCCACATCCCCATGGATTCCTCATTCCCTGCTCTGCAAAGCCTTCAGACATTTGTCATTTCTCCCATCAGCAGTCTCCCTATCTGGATGGGCTTACTTGTTAATCTCGAGCTGTTACATCTCAAAACCAAATGATTCACTTCGAAGGATTTGCGAGTGCTTGGAGGCATGCCGTCTCTTGAAACTCTTGTATTGTATCTTGCAGACACACATGCAGGTCCTTTGAGGACACGAATTCTAACGTCTCAAATCATTCATGGACACGAATTCTAGCGTCTCAAATCATTCCTGGTCGGCGAACTCTACCAAATTCTATTTACGAGAATGGGAGGGGAGCGGCAGGCCGGGAACGGCGACGCGTATCAGGCATTGAGCAGCGAGGGTTCCCTGCAAATGTAATGGCGGACGGATTTTTGCAAAAGTGATGTGAAATCGGAATTTTCTCTTCTTGGTGAGAAATATTTTGGAACACAAGGGGTGTTGCGTAGGAAAAACGAATGTCTTTACTACAGACGGAGGGCCTCCCCTGAATCCGAAATCGATTAGCGAAAAATTTAAGAGTTTTTTTTCGCGACAGCCTCCGGACCATACGATCGCGGCCTCTAGACCACACGATCGCCCGCGATCGGACGACCGCGAAAAAGGGGTGACGTGGCTAGGCCCAGGGGCGCAGCAGGACCCCCGCCCCGGAATAAGGGAAGTTGATGGGGTGGTGCTAGAATTTTCAGCCACCGGAAAAAAAGTTAAAAAGTGAAGGTATTCTCACTGCCGCCGACCTGCAGCGTGGCAGTTGGTAGCCAGCGAACATGTAAGCATATAATTGCAAGCGCACAAGTACATGTACATAGACGACAGCCATGCGTACAACACATACAACAGGGGAGTATGAGCATACGGTAATAAGGAACGCGGCAGTAATAAAGCTCTTATTCACCGGCGGTTGTATACATAATTAACCGCCGGCCGATGCATATGCATTCAGCATGCAGGTGGCGCCGCATTCGGGGCTAGCGGCGGCGGTTGGCGGGCTCCTTCTGGGCGTTGAAGTAGACGACGGCGGTGGGGAGGCCGAGCTCGTGCGCCGCCGCGAACGCGCGGGTGTTGAAGTTGGCGCGCTCCCCGGGCGCCTCGGCGTTCACGCGCGTCTTCTGCTCGAACAGCACCAGCACGTAGCGGTGGATCCCCACCGGCGGCCGCGGGCCCATGTACTCCACCACCTCCTCCCCTGCAGCAGCACACGTCGCGGCAACTGATTAAACCGCCTGCCCCCCCTAGCTATGCCTCCGCATGGGCTCACCTCAGCTGGTACACGCCGCCGCCACACGTGCCGCGCCGTGCTCTCCGCGCACGTGTCCCGCCTCGCCGGCCAACGCTTGGCGGGCGCTGGGAAGGCGGGGGCGACACGTGTGGCGCCGGCGGGCAGCCTCGGTGTTCTGCCAACTCGCGCTGCGGCGCGATGGATGGCGGCTTGCGTGAGAGTTTGTGCCATGCGATCGATTGCCGGCCGCAGGGCGTACCCTGACACCGTACCCAGTGATGAGTGAAAGAAAAGAAAATATAAGTGCAGTAGTGCTCCACGAAAAATCCTTCTCAAATCTCGAGGGCATGCAAGAAGACGGCATGGTGTATCTGTTCTGTTTTTTAGCTTTCCACTTTTCCCGTTTCAAAAAAGGGAAAGATATCATGTGGAGATCGATCACGCATCCGTGCACTGCATGGCGCCCATGACATGGGCCGGCTCTTTGATCGTACCAGCATTGCATAGGTCTAGTAGAAAATAACAAAAGTATATTTTCCTAATTTGGTGTGACAAATTCAAGATGCATTTTCTCCGCTGCAACTATAACAGAAATGGCCAATATCATCTTGTTTTCATGCTATTTACTATTTATCAATGGCCGTGGGTATATATAGTTTGTTAAGAATGATGTTGTTCGCAAGAAAAAAAATTAAAAAATGTACTCAAAAACTATCCGGCCACTCGAGGAAAAGCTAGACTAACGACTACTTAAACTCTTCGTGGTGTGTATTTTTTACACTTTTTTATCCGGCCGGTTATATGCAAACCTATAGTTTAAGTATTTCCCAAATAATTAAATATTTCCCATATTAAGAGAAAAGATGTGATTTGAGTCGTATGGTCTTGTGGGTGTCCACAAATAGAATTTATAAAATGTAAATATACTAAGAGAATACAATTCTGAATCCATTAGATAATATTTTTTCTGACAGCCATTCAAGCGTATTGGCTTTTATTCAGGACGAAATAATTAAGCAACTAAGAGTGGAGTAAAACAAAGTGAGGATCAAGATATATGAAATGATTCATGCAAGGTAACAATCGTAATCGTAGTACTAAATTATCTTAACTAGTCTCATCAACCCTACATTCGCACGGGCTAAGCATACCCTTTTGAAAGCATATATAAGTTCAAAGGCGATAATGATATGCTCATAGGAAATAAGAAGCACATATATCCATAAAACAAAACAAGAACACATGCACATGAAACATTAGCGACATATGATATATAACTCGAGAACGGATAACTATATAAATAGACTCACCTTTTGTTGCATCTGTTCCCCCTGGTATGTTGGTCACTATCCTGCATGATGCGACAAGCTAGTTAGCTCAAGGAGAACACATATGCCATGTGTGGATGGCAGATTCTAAAGAACCGATCGAGTACGACATAGAATAATCGAGGGAAAAAAAAGGGTCTTTGATCCGCCGCCGGATAGAACAATTGACACGCGCGCGTACCAGTGGAGGTACTCCCTCATGGTGGGGTCGCTGGGGCTAGGCGCATCCGGGTCCGTCATGATCTGTGACATGGCGGCGGCAAAAGTTATCCATACGAGATCATCATCGATCAGTTTGCGGCGCATGCATGCACGCACATCGATCAAGATCGATGCACCAAGAAAGGAACAGCAAAGGGTAACACTGCACTACCAGCGTGTAGAGGTCGTTGCGGCGGCCGGAGATGCGGACGAGCGGCGGCGCGGCGGTGGCGGAGGGCTTGAGGAGGCGGCCGTTGCTGATGTCCTTGGGGCCGTACGCGACGGTCATGGAGATGGAGGGCACGAACAGGTCCACCACCTCGCCGATCACCCGCCCCACCACCAGCGGTTCCACGAACCTGGCCATCTCTACTCGACGATCTCGCTCTGTTTGCTAAGCTTTAGCTACCTAGCTATCTCAGTCTCTGTGAGTGAGAGTGAGTGTGTGCTTCGACGACTGACCGACTGCCGTTGCAGGGTTAACTAGCCACTTCGTTCTCTCCCCTTCGCGTGACGCACACAGTTACGAGTGCATGAGCTACAGCATGTCCAGGAGCGCAGCAGGGCCGCCGCGCGCAGGACGGCACAAAACGCTGGGCTTCGTGTCATGGGACTTGGATTATTGGCACGACGCAACGCCGGGGGGCGGGCGCAGCTGCCACGTACGGGCTTGAAAAGCTGGGCTCTCAGTGCTCCGGGCGCCACGTATGTCGTGATGATCTGGACCAGCTGGGTTGTGTGCGTGCGCTTGTGTCCACATTGCACTGCTGCAAAATTGAACATTGGTCCTAACTCTCATTTTTAACCCAGTACTAATATGAGCATGCATATCGGGCTTGGGCCAACAGGTGCGGCTCTAGCGGGGTACGGCTTGGGGCTCGGGCTTGGCCTCGGGCCGATGAGGCTCGGGCTCAGGCGGGGTGATTTCTTGAACCTGTAGTAAAGGCTCCCCTTTAGTACCGAACTAGCAGTACTGGTTGCACAAGTAGGGGTTACGAACCGGTAATGAAGGGGTTTCCGCAACAACGTTGGATGAATCTATCCATGCATATCATCCCTCCTGTCTAAGACTCACACAGGTAAAAAGCCAGCTGCATAACTTTGCTTTAGTATAACATATATATTTGCCGCAATGTATAAGCAAACAAAACAAATTATTCAAAAAACTATTTCTCAATACAAATCCACATGTAGCATTTTCATATCTCTAAACTCGGCACATAGAAAGCAATTTCAAACAACAATTGTTATTGTTGACTCCGGACAAAAAGAAAGAAAGACAACACGGCGAATGGAGGTTAGGTCGCATCTGTCGTCTGTTTTTGAATTCTATTCATCTAACTTACCCAAGATGGAAAACCCGATTTAATTACCATCACGAGTCATCTCTAGTGCCCTACTTGATGGCATGACATGTGGATATACACGGAAGGAGACCGGCAAGCTTTCCTCATCCTCGTGGCTCAACGACACCTCTTGCTCTCTTCAACTACCAACGCCTTCGCCTGACGCCATTGTCTCTAGCCCAACTTCAGTGCCCCCTCCAGGTCTGTTTCATTGCATGACATGAGGGTTTAACATTACGAAGGAGATCGATGGGCTTTCCTCATCCTAGTAGCTCAACCGGCCCCTTCCCTCTCCCCAACTACCAACGACCTCAAGTGACGCCTCTACCCAACTTCGATGCCTACCTCTAGCTAGTAACCTCCAAGCATGACTCTACTCGCCATTATTTGCAGTGAAACTCTAACCGCATATTTCATCTTTCTCCTACTCCAACATGCATAAGTTTAAAGCTTTTGGCCTTGAATCGAAAGTTTTGGTTGTGAACCAAAATATTACTTTTTGTTGCATAATATAAAGTTTTTATAGAAAATCAAAGTTTCTATTACCTCATAATCTAATGTTTTGTTTGCTTAAAAAGCTTTTGTCCAAATTGAAAGAATTTGTAATAAAGTAATTGAAACCTTATATAATGGCAAGAGCGGGATGAGGAGGAAGGCGAGGCATATTCGATCTGAATGGAAGAGGGTACAGTGCGAGGGGGTGGGCAAAGAGGAGGAAGTTGAACAACAAGTAAGGTAAGTATAGGAATACCAATGGAAAATCAACATCAAGGAATGGTTCTCCATCTTCGTCTCCTAATGGAGAAAATATCCTAATCCCAATCCCGTTCCTATCCTCGAGAGTAAATTAGTAGATCTAATCAAAATTAGATAGTTTCATACCGAGCAACGGGCTAAGCCCAACATAAACTGATTTAGGGCTGATTTAGCGCTGATTTTGATGACCTGGTCCGCCCAAGGTCGACCGTAAATAATAAAATGAATTACTTTTACACCTATAAAGCTATTCTTAATGGTAGTTTTATGGGCAATAAATGAGATGCAATGTAGATAGTAATTGTGATGATATGACACACTATTTATAAGGTGGCATTGTATGATCTATTTTATATATGAACTAACTACTCTTACATATATAACATTCTTGGAAACGTAAAACTTACACTACACTAAGAATGACCTAAAAGGTCAACCAGCCGTTTGGGGTGCCTAGCCTTGCGCCCTTGCCACGTTGAGAATGCCTTCGTGGGCTGGTCAACACTTCGTGGGCTGGTCAACAGGTAATTTGCATGATCCACTTGAAGAAAAATAAAGCCCAATCTGTTGACATCCATGAGCAGGAAGGGCCCATGCTACACCAGTAGTCAGTCCCTCCCTTGTGTAACCCACCAAAAAACAACGCAACGCCGTACAAGCCCGGCCCATCTTCTCTTCCAGAGAATAAGACTCGACCACGATGGCGGACGGCGGCGACGGTTTAACCAATAGACGAAGCCGCCGACGAGGAGCGCCGAGACTCACACACCCACAGCGACAGAGAAGCCGCCGGAATCCCAGAGAAGCGGCGGAGGAGATGCTTCTCGAGGAGCTGCTCCGCTGCCAGATCCACGAGTGGTACCCAGCCTTCCGCCGCCACTCCATCCCCACCGTCATCATCCCGCTCCCCGCCGCCTTCCTCCGCTACCTCGCTGGAAAAGCGGCCTATCCCGACGCCGACGCCGACTCCGATGAGGAACCGCTCCCGTTCCTCCTCCCCGCGATAACCTCCGGCCGCCAGCCCTTCGCGCCCATCCACGCGCACCACCCCGACCCGGTCTCCCTCCTCAACTCCGAGCTCTTCTTCGGCTCCAGCACCGAGGACGTCCACGACCCCGACGCGGACCACCCTCACCGGCCGGAGTTCCCGGAGCTGGAGGCGGCCATCGACGCCGCCATCGCGGAGCTAGGCGGCGCCGCGCTCCCCAAGCTCAACTGGAGCGCGCCCAAGGACGCCACCTTCATGTCCGCGGACGGCACGACCGGGTGCACGTGCTTCGCCGAGGTTGCCATGCTGCTCCGCGCCTCCGACTGTGTGGCCCACGACCTTGCCTCCGCGCGCCAATCGTGCGAGGATTTTGTGCACCCGGAGGGTGCTCGACGGAATGCCCGGAAGGTTAGTGCTGGTGCCGAGGAAGGTGCTCGGCCAAATGCCAATGAAACTGATTGTAGCAGAGGCATCAATGATGCTCCGAGTGATTCAAGGGAGATAGGCGAGGAGGGAGGCAAGACAAATGCTGTGGACTGTGATTTGAAAGATGCACCGGAAGAAGAAAGATACGGGGATACTTGGGTGGATGATGGCTTCCAATACTATCTTGCCCTCCGCAAGTGGTACCCAGGCCTCCGCCCAGAGTCAGAGTTCAGATGCTTCGTACGGGAGCGGAAGCTGGTTGCTGTGTCCCAGAGAGATGCATCAGCTTACTACCCATCATTGCCTGGATGGAGTTCTGAGGTACAACCAAAGATTGAGGATTTTTTTGAGGAAGTAATTGAGCCACAGTTTGGCTCAAACAGCTATACATTTGATGTGTATGTGAGAAGTGATGGGCGGGTCAAGTTGATAGATTTCAATCCATGGGGTGGTTATACCTTGCCGCTGCTGTTTACTTGGGAGGAGCTTGAGGAGGAAGGAAGAGGGCATGAGCTAGAGTTTAGAGTGGTCATGCAGCAGGGTGCAGTCAGGCCAGGATTGATGACAGCAGTGCCATATGATATGCTGGATTGGGGGGAGGGAAGTGGCTGGGATGTTTTTCTGAAGAAGGCTGATGAAGAGCTCGGCAGACAGATGAACTCACCAGATGGTCATTCATAATCGCATTTCAGGATGTTTGAAGTAGCACTAGGTGCACAACTTAAAGTGATGGCTTCCGATTTTTTAACCTGCCACATACTATTAGTCCCTTGCTTTCTTAAGATTGATATGCAGTCTCATGCGACAATGCTGTTATTTTTTTTTGTTACTCTTATAGTGCTAAGTTGTTAGTGCAGATCACCTCTTATAGTCTCATTGCGTCATGTATCAGTTATAATCTCTCACATAATTCATATGTGGTTTAGTGGAGCTGATGGTTAGTACTTGAAGCTGCAGAAATGTTTTTGCAGTGAAAATTTATTGCCCTTTTGCTCAGCTGCAATGAGCATCCCTTATCTTTCACGGTTATTTATCATTGTTCCTTGTACCTTTTCATGTGGGAACTTCAGTTGAGAATTGAGAGTAAGCAAATGATAACATCTTGTTAGCTAAGTTTAGTTTCTTCGCTAACTTATACTTTGAACCTCATGTGGGTGTGTATCTGGTTTGTTTATCTACAGTTGTGAAGGATACTTGACTTAGAATAGTTAGAACCACCTGCCACCCTCTCCTCCGGTCCTCCCTCCCCAAATAAATCATGTCCATGACACATCACTGCCTAAGTTAAACCTTAGCCATCTTAGAACAGTAGACTCCTACCCAGGTTGGCCAACCAAAGATAGTAATGCATAATCATGGGATTGGAATTGGTTTCTAGTTATTTGGATGCAAAGATTGATCAGCCCCCCTTATAACTCTTTTGGTTGACCAACCAAAAATAGTGACGCACAGTAATGGAATAGGTATTGGTTTCTAGTATGTGTATGCAAAGATTGATATGTAAAATATTAAAGGATGTGGTTAAGGAAACTCTGATAACACATATATGTTTTTTTCACAATTTCATCTGATGCTAGATCTGAAATCTGTTAACTTTGTTGAAACAAATGGGTCTTTTAAATATTCAGCAATGGTTTGCATGATGAAAAATTTTCTTTGAATATGATGATTCTAGGACCTATTGACTCAATGTATGTAAGGTGTTATACTGGGCCTATGCTTATAGGCACAATATGCTGGCTTGTTATGTAACCTCGAAGCCGTATGAGCAAACTTATGGTTTATGTCCCCTGCGTACCTGAGCTGAGGCCCACTTTGCTTTGGAAGTGGGCTTCTGGCTTCTAGTCTAGTTAAATGTTGATCTAGCTATTTGGTCATTTGGACCTAACTTAACTATTTAAGCTTATTACATATTATGAGTACATCTAAAGCTGAAACCAGGCCAAGCAGGCCTTGTAGTAATTTAGTGGGAATAGCCTTGGCCTACAGGAAATATGTTTGCAATTGGTATAGTTTCCGAATTCATAGATGCTATGTTCTGCGAACCATGATGTACCCAGTAATAATGTGGCAGAGAGTGCAGCATACTTTTTTCATGCCACCTGACTGAATGTGTGACAGAAAGAGTTGCTGAAAAATCTTATCTGCATGTGTAGACTCATACTTCGTGAACTTTCTGCAAGTACCAATAATTCAAAGTATTTTAAGGGGTCCTTTGAGAAATCCATAGGCTGGGAGTCTGGGACACTGCACAGGTACTAATGCATAATTTAGCAGAAAACATGATGATTTAGTGTAAGATATTTCTGGAGTAACAAACATCATTTGAGGTGAATATACAACTTGATCACTGCATTCATTGCTGTGGCTACATCATATTGTTATCTGAATGTAGATTGTATTGCTAGACTGGTTTGCTAGATGACAGGCAATCATTTAAGGTGGCTTGGGATGCAACACTAACCAATGACTTAATGACTTATCCATCTATTACCGTGCCGACTTCCTTATGGTATTCCATAGCACTTATAATTTAGAGTCTGTTTATTTTTTGATATGATGAGCTGTATCCTGCTGGTGGCAGTTGAGTGAATGAAATCAATATCATGCCCTAGATCAGCACCTGAGTTGTGTGACAAGGTAGAGTTAATGCTGTCTTAATGATTAAGTACCTGATTACTGAACCTTATTCTTGATAGGTCTAAGTTTTTGTTTTATATCGCAGGCTGGGACTTGAAGCAGAGGTGATAGTTGTAATAAGAAGGTAACAGATTCAGAGGCTTGTTGTGATCGATCTATGAGGTAATTCGCTCTCTCTAATCTGGGTCGCATTTCACATAAATAAACTAATTAATAGCAGTACTGTTGTCCTGTTGCCGCACATCGCCATGCTTATAGCCAAAGTGAACTTCGTTAGTCAGCAACTACTGGATTGTAGTGAGAACTGAGGCAGTAACATGGTGTTCTCTGATATTTAGTTATGCCCTGTCCAGTCGATACCTGTTGCTCATTTCAACGTCACTCAGTTCCTATTGCAGTGCCAGCCACCTGATTCTCATAAGTTGAAGCCGGTGGGTGGTTGCGCGTGCTGTGTCAGCACAAAGCGCTTGTATCACAACAACATATAGTTGTACAGCCATTATATTGGAGCACCCAACTCAACGACGGCACAAAACCATGCTTAGAATTAATGATATCCAAATTTATCCGATTTGTTGGGCAATTATCCCCAAAGCATCTGATCAGCACAGAATATATAGTCCAGGCATGCACTAGCTGTTGTTTACTCGAAGCAGGCGAGTACGTCAGCTCCCGGTCTTCAGAGACCGCCTCGATGCTGTATAATACTGCCGGTATATTCTACTTACAATACTTTATATATCAGAGTTTCCTATTGCGAGATGCACGGAGTCGAGTAGGTTGGTGGCGCGCCTACGTGCTGCACGACTGCGTCGCACGTCCGTTTGTCTGTTCCCCTCTCTGTGTGAGATTGCAGGTCCAGGTTTCTCACGGCTAGCTGCTGAGGCTGAAGCTGACTCTGGAGGCGGAAGAGCGCATAGTTTAAGCGCCCTCCCAGCAAGTGTGACACTCGCGCTCGGCATAGTTTTTCGGTGCAGCGTGGGGGCGCTCTCTGCTAGCTGCTAGCGAGGCCATGTGAAGCTTTGAAGTGCAATCAAGCTCGGTTTTCCTTTGCACCGTACATGGCTTCCTGTTGGAACTCGAAACGTGGGGGCACGTCGAATCTGGAGCGGATACGAATGCTGATCCGCCATTCTGCCTTGGCAAGATGCCCATGCATGAAGGTTATCTTCTCCGTCCCTGTACGTAGCAGTACAGCTTATATTGTTTAAGGTACGTACGGTTAACTAACTTGGGGAGTGTATAGCCGCGCAGTGTACTTGCCGCCTGTGCTCCAGTTTAGCTGGATGCAAGTCGGTGATTGTACTAGCAAATTTAGTATAAAGTCGGTGATTATACTAGTAAATTTGTTGGTATCTTTCTGTAACCATTTGAGCTGTTTGGAACCTAGACTTGATCATGCAATGTGCTGTGGAGCTCATTGATCGATCAGGAATCGGGATAAACCAGAAGGCCGGCTCACAACAAAATTGTGGCATGCATTCTCCCTTGAGTGTGTCAAATTACCAACAATCTAATTAATTACCCATAATTATTGGTAGATTGGGAGGGTTTTATTACAGAAGCAGGGGAAAGTAGAAACACCCGTGTTGAAACTAGGGATCCCTATGGGTGTGTTTGGTTTGAGGGTTCAGGTGGGTTGGGACGGGTTCAACCTAGTTGGACCCATGCTTGTTTTAGAAATGAGGTGGGTTGGGCTCATCCCTAGAAGGAATATTCGTCTCAGATCCGGGTTGAGATGGTCCGTCCAAATTGGGCGGACCATCTTGACCCACTTCGACGCTGTCATGCTCCGTCCGCTCCTGGATTGCATGGCGCGGGTGAGGGAGGCGAGCGCGACTACGCGAGAACGAGCGCCTAGGGGGAGCTCCATCGTCGGCCAGAGGTTGAGCTCCGCTCTGGGGATCCATCGCCAGCCGGGCCGAGCTCGGGCATGCTCGTCGGGGTAGGGAGGATGGTGTGGGCGACGACGGCCGGTGCGGCGCAAAGGACGGCGGGGGCGACGGCGACCGGCGTGGCGCGGAGGAGGGCGCGGCGAAGAGGCGGCGTTGGGAGGACCGCGCGGGACCCCGGGGGAGGTGAGGTTGGGGCGGGGAGGTGAGGTTGGAGGTGCCGACGGCGGAGCCAGACCGTGCCGCCATAGTTGAGAGGTGGGGTGGGGAGGCACCAACTGGCGGGAGAGGCTTGGGCTGCTCCTGCCGAGGAAGAAGATAAGGCACAGGGGAGGCTCGGGCTGCACCTGCCGGGTGCCGGAGGAAGAAGATAAGGAAAAACATAGAGGATGACATACGAGAAACACAATTGATAAGTGGGATCTGATAGTAACTGATGTTAACGGTATTAAAAGAACATCCATACATCCCTCTCAATCCCTTCTACCAAACAAAAATTGGAATGAACCTAACACATTCAACAAAATACAAAGTGGATCGAACCCAACCCAAAAAGAAGGATGGAGCCAACCTAACCTACTTTCCCGAACCAAACACATGCTATATTTTCCGTGTGCTGCACTTGGGCCCTGGAAGCTGAGATTGTTCGCTGTTAATACTTCGTGCGTGCATGCCGTCCAGCTTTTTAAAATTAAAAATTAAAAATACCTCTTGCCATCACCTAGCTTAGCTAGCTCTGAGTCTGAGCTCATCTTCCTTAATTGTACCATGATTTAATGCAAGCACACACGAAGTGGCCTTGAATGCCACGTGAAGCGATATGCTCCGATCCCTAACATGGGAGCTCCCGTATGCCGCGGCGGCTCTCAAGCTCTTGTCGATCGCTAATAATTACTGCTACTTGCCTTAATCAGCTGAGCTTAACAGATAATTATATATATGTATATGCATGTGCCAGCTAAGCTAGCTTAAGACCTCAGCTAGTTAGAGTATTACGCCAACTTGCTGCTGTCCTAAGCTCCAGAGACTCGTAGCACCTACTGCTAGCTACTGGCTTCTTCCATCAGAGCCCTCTCTATAAAAGTAGCTGCCGGCCTACACGTCTCATGCATCGGCAGCCCAGCTAGTGAGCTACCAAGAACAGAAACCCTAGCTGTTTACTACTACCTTGTCCATCGATCTCCTAATTAACACGATCACCACTGCTCACACGTTCACAGTGACACGATCAGTCCATCGAGAGTGATTAACTAGATGGCTCAGGCAGCAAGCAAGCGCGGTGGTATGCAGCAGCAGCTCCGGCCAACGGTGATGTACGACGACGAGCCATCCGCCATGTCACTCGAGCTCTTCGGCTACCACGGCGGCGGCGTCGTGGACGGCGACGGCGCGGCCCTCTCGCTGCAGCTCGCCTTCGACGACGACAACTTCAAGCATGGCGGCGGGTGCGGCGGCGCCTCGGCCGGCGGCGACTACTACGGCGGCTGGGCCGGGTACGGCGGCTCGGGCGGCGCCAGCTCCAGCTCCAGCTCGTCGGTGCTCAGCTTCGAGCAGGCCGGCAGCGGCGGCGGACACCACCACCTCGCCTACGGCGACGACGGGTGCGCGCTGTGGATGGACGCCGCCGCCGGCATGGTCGAGAATCCGGCGCAGCAGCACGGATCCGCCTGCAGGTTTGGGCTCGTGAGCCCAGGCAGCTCGGCCGATGATGATACCGGCCTACACTTCCAGGAGCTCGGCTCCGTCCAGCCGCCGGCCAAGGCCACGAACAAGCGCGCACGTCCGGTAATTTTCTATCTAATTAATTCATCTCCAACAATCAAGATGAATTCCAATGAGTGATAACATGATGATATTGTATGTGATTCAGGATGGTGAGGTGCAAGCTGCAGTGGCGAAGAAGCAGTGTGGCGGCAGCGGCGGCAGGAAGAGCAAGGCCAAGGCTGCTCCGGCTCCTACCAAGGACCCTCAAAGCGTAGCTGCAAAGGTGCAATTAATACCATTTTCTCAGCCCTTTTCTTCTTGAGAATCATCATAGTACTTGGGAGACAATACATAATTGTCGTTTAATTTCTATCGCAATCGGATTGGGTTAACTCAAGCTATACATGTCCATGCGTGCATAGGTTCGAAGAGAGAGGATCGCCGAGAAGCTCAAAGTCCTGCAAGATCTTGTGCCCAATGGCACCAAGGTACATATTCATGCCATTCACTCGATCTTGTAGTTTTCGTGTGTTGTTCTTTGCCTTCCTCTGCTAATTAAGTCAATCGAAGTTTCTAGTTGTTAACCGTATGGATGACAATGACTCATGCGCAGGTGGATTTGGTCACCATGCTAGAGAAGGCGATCACCTATGTCAAGTTCCTCCAGCTGCAAGTCAAGGTGCGTGATCTGTGTCAATTCAACCTATCCTAGTTTCATTTGTGTTTTTTTAAGCTCTTGTGTATATGACAAAACTGCAGTTTAAGCAGCTATATCTGATCCAGACATGAATTATGCATGCTGCAGGTGTTGGCTGCCGATGAGTTCTGGCCTGCACAAGGAGGGAAGGCACCGGAGCTCTCTCAAGTGAAGGACGCCTTGGACGCCCTCCTGTCGTCCCAGCAGTACCCTAACAAATGAGACCATGCACTTGTTTTAGTTTGTTCTAGAAGGCTAAGGTGGTGAAGACGTTATTAGGAGATCTAGTGATCTACTCATGTATCGCTGGCGAAGAACAGAGGCAAAGTAGTAGAGCACAAGCTCTGAAACATGTGATGGTTGAGATATCTGGAGTCTAGCGTGTTGGAGTTCATCAGTCATACATGGATCTTGTTTCTTTTCACTTTTACAAGATCACTCTTCTTGTCTCATTAACGCTTACGAAGGAATTCATTTGATAGTATCACAGTTTTTTCTTTATTCCAGCCCCTAACTAGCAAGGATGTACGCACCTGAAATTGTTAGCACCTGGAAGTTCAATATGGTTACCATAAACCAAGTCATCATGAACCGCAGACGACGATGGTGTTTGATAGATGATGAGAAAGATGTAGTGAAAGGGAAATATGTCCATGCAGTGATGAGCCATACATGAGATAAATTTTTAAATAGATACTTATTGAAAACTTTGGGCCATGTTTGGATGGTGTCCACATATTGTTGCACTTTGTTGTCAAATTTTACTAAGGTGTCCCATGCACCTTTCGGCAAAGTTTGATGAACAGATGAGTCTCTGAGACTCTGGCAGGTGGCCCATGTAGCTGAAAAACTGTGGCAAGTCATAAGTGTAGCAGGAACCCAAATACTGGCCTAAAATTCTGTAGCATGCCTAACATATGGTGTGGCACCCATCACAAACATGCCCTTTGCTCCTCAAATAGTCAGTCTAACTTTCCTACTCATGTATCACACCATCTTGCTATTCCGGATGAATCATGCTTTGAGGAAGAAGCATGGAAATTAGAAGAATGGAAGCATTTATGACTGCAGAAATGAAAATAAAAACTAAATTAATTTATTAACGAAAATGAAATTAAGTAAATTTTAGAAACGACAGGAAAACTAAATTAGTTTTATTTAACTGTCATGATCGTGTGTGCGAGTAATTTCAGTTGGTAACTTCTCAGACGAGAAGGGAAGCTTCTGAGGTAGATGGAAAAGAAACTGCTGCATTGTTTTGTCACTTGGTCGGTTATTAGAGAAGGATGCATGACATTGGAAGTAAGGATTCTTTCCACACGGAGAGATCTAGATTAATCGACCTCTACCTGATCTGCACGAACTGATGGTGCTTGTAAAATACAGCATGGCTCCACGGCTGCCTGTCAGATGTCTTAATTGGGGGGCGTGATAGATTACAAAACCCTGCACTCCGCCACTAGTTATCTCCTGTCACAGAACATTGATAGTGTGGCACATGATTTTGGGGTTCATCATACAAGCACTGGTGTTTTTCTCCAGGTCAAACAATTCTGTAATGCAACTGGAATGGCGATTTGTGAGGGAGCAGAGGAGGGCGATGCCGCTGATGCTCAATGATGGGGAGCAATTTCCTTTCTCTCAAGAACTGATTGAGTATATTATCAGAGAATGGATCATTATTGGTGATGGCCAAGAGTGATGACACAATGTCGTTCCACAGAACGAGCCCACTGTTGATTAAATTGCGTTACTGCAAGAAATAGATTGAAATGGAGGTCATGGCAGGGGAACATGAGTGCAAAACTGAAGAGGCTTCCATCTGGAAAAAAGGATGGTAAATGGGATATTCCAGGGATGTGTTTTCAGGAAAAAACAAATAGCTGACCATCACACCGTATGATAATACCATCATCAGATGCTTGACATGTGGAACTGACTGTCATTTGCACCCTCATTAATGGGAAAATGATAGACAATGCTGTTGATGCTACAATAACCCCTAATAATGAGATAATGGCCAGGAAATGTGATATGTGTTAGCTGTGCCAAGCAAATGGTCGGTGTCTGAAGCACACAAGCAGTCCTAGTCTTCGTAAAAACGAAGGCAAAATTTATAATGTGGTCCCAAGATCTACAAGTTTCTAGCTACAATCCTACAAACCAAAGTCCCATCAGAAGTAGATCATGTGGGGACTTCATTACTTTAATTGTTGACAATAGGAGTATAATGAGACACATTTTAGAAGTCAAACATTTCAGGATCAAAATACGTGTGAAATCAGACATGAGATCATGGATGTGAATCTTGAAAGATCAGTTCTGGAAATTTGGGATGATGCCCACAAATAATAAGTCTGCTATTGGTACATTCATCTGTCAAAAAGATCAGTTTTTGGGATCTTGTGCTTTTGAGGTTTATTTAGCTAATCCGCTAATGTGATGATGGTGAATCCAAAAGGAATCAGTAAACATGGGGTGTGCCATGTGCACCTATGTGAGCATTACACTCTGTTCTGAGACATCATTCCAGCAGAATAAAATCCAAGGATTCTTCCACAGTTCCACGCCATCTAGTATTGTATTGTACTCTCAATTCTCACTTTCAGTCCCATGTGATTCTTGAGCACAACTCTTAAACTAAAACCACCAAGGTCTACGAATTAATGGCACTCCTTGTCATTGAAAATTCGATTAAACTAAACAAGGACGTGAGGAGCACTACTACTTGCCTCCCAAAGTTCCAATTGCTTTCTCCTTTGTTTGCAAATTGCAACAGAAAACAATTAAGAAAAATCACATGAATTTAATGCACATACTTGTGAGCATGCCGTATCTTTAGTCCTTTGACTCGGATGCCCACTGTTTCCAGTAGCAAAGTATTTGCACATTGAAGTCGCAAATTGATCTGCAAAATATCAAAAAGAAATTTATGGAACAAATGCATCCCTCTTTGGTGCATCGATTGTCTAACTGCAACAGCTACTCCCAGCAACCAGTGCTAACACAACAATATTAAGAACTGAAGTGAACAGCTAAAAGCATCATATTGTACTGCAGCAGCAAGGTTACTTGAACTGCAGGAGTATACCAGCAAACGAAAACATCAAGATTAGACAAACATTAGGAAAGCAGAACTACCATTTGGTATCGAAGCGTGTCATCTTCACAAGAAACAAACACAAATCACAGGTACAAGGTTGTTCACAATTGCAACAAATACAAGATTCTAAGTTCTAACTCTGGAATTTTGCAAGAGGCCAACATTCACAAGTTCTATTTACATGATCACCTAAAACTAAAAAATAAATAAAATAAAACAGAAACCAAAAAACATCCTAACATTCTTAATCGCTGACCATTCAGTTATGACCATCAATATCACCAGGAGCAGTAGCAGATTTGACCAAACTCTCGAAATCTATGATGGTTGACTGAAAATTGAAGTGATACCCGCTTTGCATCCATGATTTTACGCACATTGTAGCCTGCATACTACTAAGGGGAAGGCAGTACTGCTGCTTGTGGATGTTGTCGCCTTTACTTGTGAACAGTTCTTCAGGATCCATTGAGGTCCCCTGAATCGCCAAAAAGTCTCGGGCCATCAAGGAGAGCCGTGGGTAGCGGGAGGAATGCCCCCTCCACCATTCAAGGGCGTCAGTGGAAATTGGTGCAGGGGGCTCAGCGAGATACTGAGAGAGCTCGTCAGCAGCAGTGGTCATGCTCACCCGACGTCGCTTACGGATAATCTCTTCAGCAAAGGAGAATGCGCCAGCTTCCTCCGTGGTGTCCTGAGCACCATGACCATTTCCAACAGCTTGGAAGGTGTTGCTGTAGTCCCTGACAAAATGGTTCCTTGCATCTTCTAAGTTGCTCGCGGAGTTCAGGGTTTCTGGGATGAGCTCTCCCTTAATCCTTGGATCAAGAATCGCAGCTGTGAAGGTGTAGATGCTGTAAGCTTCAGATATAAAGTTATCAGCTGTCTCGGACATGTTACTGGCAACGTTCTTGAGCCATTCTTGGTGGCTGCTGTTGTGGCACATTTTGATCAACTCAAAGACATGGTCCATGAAGAAGAAGACCAGCCCAACAGTTGGAAGCTTGCAATTACACAGGTTGGTAGTAGTTTTGAAAAAAGGCTCAAGGTACGAGTGCAACGCATCGATCACTGATTTTTCTGTGGTACTCAGAACCCAATCCCTTGGTCCAAAGATCTCTTCAACCTTCTTGATGGTACTATCCATTGCATTAGGTGCCTAAAGGAAAACAGGTATACCGAACTGAAGAGTTAAACTACATTGCCAAAGACCAAAGATGACAAAATGTACAGGAATGGACTATGCAATACCTTCTTTACCACATCAAGCATATTATAATCGCTGCTCCAATTTGCTGAATGGTCAAAGGGGAGTTTCCATGAGCCTTCATGATAAACTTCAGTCCAGTGCTTAAAATCCTCCATCATCTCCTGATTTGAATTGGTTTGAAGAATAAACTCACGGATCTTGGACAAAATTGGTTTGACATTTTCCAGGCCTGCTTCAATAATAACCTTCAGTGTTCTAGCAGCACAAGGAATGTAACAAAAGTGGAGTTTACGGGACTTGAGCTCCTGTTCGAGCTCATGACAAGCATCTATTGAATGTTGGCTGTTATTGTGTGTGCAAGCAAGGACTCTTGAATCAATGTTATATGTCACCAAGACATCCGTTAGAACTTGCAAGATCTTGGAGCCAGTGCATGGGTATGGGATACGACACACATCAAGTAGAACTTTCTGTGAGACCCAATTTTCATCAATCCAATGGCACCTGACGGACATGTATAAGATTTTCTCATACGAAGTCCAAAAGTCCAGAGTAACAGAGAGCCGGGAACTGATACATTGCAGAGATGCTTTGACATCCTCCTTCATACTTCTGAACACTTCAAGGGTAATCTCTTGAACCTTTTCTTTTGGCCAGAGCCTGACAGACGAGCTCAGGTACTTGCAACTGTCGATAAGCATGTTATCTTCGAGGGTGGAAGGTGGAAGGGAGGAGCCAATAAGCCACCTAAGAAGTAACCAGTTGACATGGTCAATATCAACAGTTGGTTTCGCCTTAGGTTGAGAATGAACTTTAGCTTGAGCTTGAGCTTGAGCTTGATCTTGAATTTGAGATTGAGTTTGAACTTGAGGCTGTGCTTGGGCCCGAGCTCGCACTGGAACATGAGGTTTCCTGCTTCTAGTAACCATGGTAGTCTGTATGGTATTCTGGGCGGGGAAGCTGGGGCCCTCAGGAAGTTGGTGATAACCAGGGTGGCGGTTATTAAGATGCTTTCCCAAATTCCCTACACAGCCATGAATAAGAATGTTAGTGGATGTCCATAGTTCACTGGGTAACAAGTAGAACTGACTTTGTCCACTGGATGGACTTCAGGTTGCACATACAGTGAACAAAAATCGTGAGTCCAGGTCTAATGGAAAAGGAGAAGTATGCATATCTACAGTTTACCCATTTACAGCAACCAGTAACTACAAAGATCGTATTTGGTGCTCATCAAACATATAAAGTATAAATGTTTTCTTTGGCCTATATGTTTGCCTAGAAATAAGCAACAGAGAGATGCTCCAGAGTAACCTACGCCCTTGCAAATTGCAATACAGTTTTCCACACCTGATATCACCACTCTTTACCCTCACACAACTAAGAGTTGAAAACACTGTAAACATCACTGAATTAGTCACAGAACAGGGCAGGGCAGGTCAAGGCATGTTGGTACCACACCAAACACTTACCCGTGGCTGTGGTCATGCAGTAGCTCTTCCTGCAGAGCCTGCAGATGCGGGACTTGCCGTCGGGCGCGGTGTCGAAGAACTTGAGGTAGAGGGACTTCATGGGCTTCTTCTTGGCCTTGCCCTCCTGGCCCGGCGAGGAGGATCCAGCGGCCAGCCCCGCCACTATAGGCTCGACGCCGGGCAGGAGCGTCATGTCTGTGAGAGTCGAGTTCCCCATGCCGACCTGCTGAAGGGAGAGTCAACTCATGTCAGCGGGGCGCCATGGCAGGATCAGATTCGATGAGAACAGTCAAAAATTGCAATTTTTAAACAAATCGCGTAGCATGAATCCTTTGGAATTTGAATTGTGCGCGGAGATTTTAGCTGTGAAATTGCCAAATTTTATTAACAAAATTATTCTGTCGACACCAATATGATGAGATCAGACAGATTCGATGACAAGAATCAAAAGATTTATCTTATTGTTGCAGTCATTCGATCAGCTGGCAAAATCGCAAAAGCTTTCTGATTTTTCTCGTCCCAGGCTTGCACTGCTTGCGACTCGCGAGGACGGAGGGAAGGAGGAGGGGGCGGGTACCTGGAGAGGCGAGGAGCGAGCCGATCTGGAGACTTGGGACTCGGGGGGCAGCGGCGCCGGCGAGGGGCGCGGGCGGGAGCCGAGCCGCCGGTCTCGATGGGAGACGGGCGGGAGGTCGGAGCCGAGAACGAGGGGGGAGGAGGGGGCGAGCCGGCGACGGCGCCGAGCGAGCTAGGGTTTGGTGAGTTTGGGTTGGGGCCGACTCGCTCGGATTTCAATCGGACGGGAAGGATCGGCTCGATGGGCGCCCGCGACGCGAGCCAGCGGCAGCCGGCTCTCCCTCTTTGGGTTTCTTTTCTTGGGCTGGGCTGGGCTGCTGTCAAGTTTTTTTTTTTTGAAAGACCGAGCTGGTGGTGGTGTCAAGTAGAATCTGAATTAGCTTACCTCCGCTCAAAAAAAAAAAACCTTCATTTGATTCATCGATAGCCAGTAACTCGGCTCGGCATCAAGGTAATGAACGCTTGTGTTCAAGGATCAATATACTCTAAAAAAAATGGAATAGAAACCTACAAAGTTCGTGATGCACAACTTCGATCTCCATCTCTGTCCAGATTCCAGAACTAAACCATCGCATTCAGCAACTTTCCACTATACGTGTCATCAGAACTAAAAAATAATTCTGCAAAACTTTCAGAAACGAAGACAACAAGCCCTACAAACTTTCAGAACTAAAAAAGATTTTTCTCTTTGTTTTTTTTCAGAGACTAAAAATGATTTCTCACTGTCACTGCTACAGATTGTAACCTTTCTACATACATTCGGTGCCGCTGCCGCTGTCGTTACAATTATGTCAATCTGCTGACTGTTGCTGTGCATCAGTGCATGCACGTGTGTATCTGCCCGTCAGGCTCAGCTCAGACTGCATCAGCCTGCCGCGCTGTTCGCCCGACAGAAGAGCTCCGTGTTCTTCTTCGCACCGCCGCGCATCAGCAGCATCACTTCCTCCGCTTCGATCTTCTCCATATCACGCCAAGCGGAAACGTGAACATCGGGAACGGGATCTTCGGCGGTGGTATGCTGCAGGATTATTTCGAAGGGTCATCGACCAAGTCAGACGCAATCAGAGAGACAGAGAATATTGAACTGCTCCAGGGCTGTATGCATCTTTATCATCAGTGTACTTTCTTCCTGTTTAAACGATGGAAGAATATGATCCAGCACAAAAGCTGTGGAATTTGCAGTATTTTATACTAGCATAACGACGCGCAAAAGGCTCGAATCGTCACGAATGAATTGAATTGTTCACGGGGGAAGAAAAGAAAGGTACGGGATGCAGGTTTTCTGAAGAATGTTGCTGCCCGAGTTGCAACAAATTCAAATCGTCAGGGCGGGCTAACTCCATTTGGGCTTTGGAAGCGCCTGAGCACAATTTACCATAAATTCAAACCTCGCACGACGTCCAAGTTACCTAATCTCGAACACAGCCCAGGAATCCAAGGATGTCGAGTACTAGCAGCTGAACCAACCAACCCACTGCGATTGCTCTCGCCCGCGGTTTTTCTACTCTGACGACATGATGCCATACCAACAAACTAATCCCATTTGGTATGTTCAGAGTTTCAGAATTCAGAGAGAGGAGATACTTACTGCAAGCTTATGGTCTCGATCTGTGTGAGCTCGGCGTTCAAGAAGCCGTCCCGCGCCGTGGCGTGCTGCCGGACGGCGAGGACCCTGCACCCCAGGCTCCTCACCCTCGTGTACGGGCTCGGCGCGCTGGAAAAAACCGGAAAATTCAGAAGCGTAACGATACAGCTTGGATGGAAGGATTGCGAATTCGCGATTCGATCACGCACCTGTAGAGGAAGCTCTTGTCGTGGAGGCCAACGACGAGCGTGGTGGCGCCGAGGTTGTTCACCGTCGCCACCACCGTCTCCCCGAGCTCCCCCTCCGTCACCACGATCTCCACCTTGGCCTGCAATCGCATCGCATCGGCCGTCAGCCTTCAACCACGAGACAGCGACGGCAATTGATGGCGCAACGGCCGCATCACGCTGGCGGATTGATTGCGTTCGGTGCCAGACGCCGACCGACGGACCAACCAACCCGATCAAATTGCGCCGCCGGGAACCACGTACCTCGGCGATGCCGTTGCAGAGGTCCTTGAAGGCGAGCGCGAGCTGGAAGCCGCCGAGGCGGAGGCGGCGGCGCTTCCGGCGCGACCGCGCGGGCGGGCAGACGTGGAGCAGCGTGATGGAGTCGCCACCGCGGATGAAGTTGCCGACGGCCCACTGCAGCGCGGCGCGGGCGGCGGCCGCGTCCTCCACGACCACCACCACGCGCTGGCTCTCCATTACGCCCCGCCGCCGCCGAGCTCCCCTCCAAAGAGGCCAATACTATTGATCGAAGCCAAGAACTCTCTCCTAGCTGATGATGGCAACTAATTCATCTGACTGAACATCCATTCCGGTTCCATGGCGTGTGCTGCCTACCATAAAAATCAGAAGCTCAAGCCTGTTTTTGGCCTCCTTGCTCAAGCCTGAAGCAATTGTTGTCAGGTCAGGGATGAACTAAGCGTGTACACAACTACACACTAATGGCGGGGTATAGGTGAGTAGCTGAGGTAGGCAACGGCTAATGGCGACACTGATGGAGTATTAGAGCATAACAGAGCGGAGGAGCTGTAGCCTCTAGGCTAGCTAGAGTTAAGAAAGGATGATGAGGGTGGGCATTCGCATTGGAAGGGAACCAGAGGAGGAAGACGAGACGGTGGACAAGGCAGAGGATGCGGCACTCTGGCAGGGAAGTATAGCGTATTTGTTATCAAGTCCTCTCCTGTCTGGGTTAACATACTGATACACCGCCCCTAATCCTAACTACTATGCTTGAATTGAAATTGGATGGCGACCTGTGTGTGTACATGCATGTCATGCCAACACATCACGGCAAGCAGAGGGCATCATCCCATCATACATTATTGCTTGGCTGTTACTGCTTGGATGCTTATCATTTGCTTCTTGTCCGCAAGCTAAACCCTGTTGGCTTATTCACCTTTGTGCGTGTGTGTCAGTGTGTGGCGCTGTTGTATCTAGTGTACTGTCATGCGTCTCATATGGTCCCTTTTTTTAGCTCGCCGCTGCCTGAACAAAACACCTAAACGCAAACAGGGGGTGTTTTGCGGTCACGCGGTAGAGGTCAGCAGCGGATTACGGCACCGGTTTAGGAATCTTGTTTACCTCGTGTTATCAGCAGCGAATCCTGTTGCTGTCGAGAAAGCAGCAAGCCACAGGTATTTCTGGTGCAATCTTCAGAGAAGCCAGGTCAGGAAGAAATGGTCAGAACACATTACTTTGGGTGTGGTAGCGTCAGATGAGAGGAGCGAGACAGAGTCGCATTCCTTTTCGTCTCAAGTTCTTTTCCCCCCATTTATTAACAGTAGGCTGATTTTATGTAGAGTTGGCTAGTGTAGCAGTTGGTACTTTGTACAGTAGGATTAGGTGGAATCGATTAAAAAAATGTCCGTAGAAAATGGTAGTGGCTCATGTCATGCTATAAGATATAGAAATATAGTTATGCACAGTATATACTTGCATTGCTGCTTCTCAATGGCTAGCTTTTGTTAGATAAGATTTTTATAATAATTTTGGCATCGTTTGTAGGTTGGGACCTTGCTGAACAACCGAACTGAAGACCCGCTGGGCAGCAATTAATCGTGCTGTGCATGCAACAGCTGGCACCAGCACGGGCCCATGCGACAGGTATTTCTGGTGTAGTGTTGTTGTCAGCGACGCAGCCATGGCCTGCAAATGGAACCCTGGTACAGCAGTGTCACTATTAAAAATTTGCAGGGAAGACTTTCTGATTCTCATATACTCGTACTTCCTCTATCTCACCATATATTCGTTTCTTTAGTTAGGTGATTAGGTCCTAGAAGTCGCAATTTCGATACGCTTGTGCATTCCACACAAAAAAAAAAATCAATTGTTTCAAGCAAAATCTGATCCAGCTTCAAAGATTTGTAGCAGTACTGCCTCAACTTGTCAAGTACACTAGCCTAAACGGCCAGCTTGGTTGGCTAGATAATTTCAGAATCCCACATGCCTGATGCGCGCATATACACAGCCTCGCCTCTTGACCATGGTCGCGCTCGCGCTGCATGGCGGAGACCGGAGAGAGCAACAAGGCCAGAACCAAGAGGCCAAAGAGACTGGGAGAGCTCGTGTGGTTTTGTTGCTGCTATTGCCCTCCCTGCTCCGCACGTGTGCTTGCTTGCTTACCGCGACTGATGATCAGGACACTGGTGTCATCTGCGTCCATCCATCGCTGGCGCTGGGCCAGCGGCCGACCAACCCCTGGCCGCCGCTCGCTTCTTTCGGGGTCCTGCCGGAAGATTCCTCTGTAGCGACCTGACTGCCTGACTCAGCAGCTTCTCACGGTCCACCTGGTCCTGCATCCAGTAACAACGGAGTTCACAGTTCACTCACTCGCCTTTGGCTTTGCCATTTCCGGGGGCTCGGTTGCACTTGCATTTCAGTTGGCCGTAAAATATACAGTACTCGTCTCCCCGTTTGTGTGTACCCTGTCAGATTGCTTTCTCGTGTCCAGTGAAGGTGCACGTGGCCCATCCGCCTTTCGGTGACGGCAAAAGTTGGCCGGTAGCACCGACATTAGGCAAGGCCCGTCCCCAGCATTGAAGGATAGCAAGCAGGAGGACCAGCCATGGAGGCTCTCTCATCGGCTGGCAGAATTTGTGGCATCCATCCAGCTGCACATTCTAGCCCACCCGATTCCCGCCGAACAAGGATACCGGTTGCTTCCTTATCCAACAGGGCAGGCAGGCAGGCAGGCAGGCAAATAGCATCCATTCATGGCGAGCTGGGCTCGGCACACCATTGATGAACCAACTCATCACAACAATCAAACAAATGCCCACACTACACACCGGTATGAATATCATAGCTCAACGCCTCAACCAAAGAGGAATGCACAGCTAGCCCAAGCCCACATGCACTGCCCTCGTTACATTCGTCCAAGCATTATAAACCCTCAAAAAGAAACTGCAGCATTGAGAAGCAATACCATGTTGCACTGAACACAACATTTTTCACAAGCTAAAGATTAACTGCAACAGAAAAGGTAATTTCAGTTCATGATACAATTGAAGACTTCTGATAAAGCTGGTAAAAATTCAAAAAGTTACACTACCACCAATACAAAACAAACAACACAGCTAATATTAAAGGAAAAGAAGTTACTGAGCTAGGCCCACAGCCTTGCGTACCTGGATTGAGTTCGGCCTATACAACTAAATCTCAAGCGCTCGGTACACACATCAAGGGACACAAGCTTATACCCTATATCCAGCATCAGCTGCTCATCTACTGGTAACTCTCCTACAGAACACGGGGTATAAACCACATCAATGACCAAAGCTACAGGCCTTGCCTAGACAAGGTGCACCCAAGTGAAATGGTGGTAACTGGTAAGTCCATTTATTTGTTGGGAAGAGATGCATCATGCATATGGTAAAAGACTACAACACCGGCAAGTATGGTTGGATGCACATGTCTGCTGCTACAATCAATCTCTCCCATACAACCCGCCACGGTGAGGATACGAATTTCCAGGGCCACCTGTCCCCATGTTTCCATAGCCACCCGGCCCCATGTTCCCATAGCCTCTGCCACCATAGTATCCACCACGGGAACGGCCACCACCTCGGTAACCACGGGCGCCGCCACGGTACGGCTGCCGATGCCTTGGAAACTCACCAAACGTCTGCACAGCAATAACAATGAGTAAAGCAGTAACAGAAGAAGCTCAAGGGTATTGGTGGCTTCTGTACCTCTGTGTCAACTCTCCGCCTTTCTGAAAATCTGCCCCTTCCATTTGGTCCTCCTCCACGTCCAAATGTTCCGCTGGAGAGGGAATCAAAAAAGTCGTCCTTGACATAAACAGGCTGCATAAAGTTCAAAACAGGTTAGGTTCCCTGCAACAATGAAAAACCATTAATGTATCTGAAACAATGCTAAAAGACCTGAACCTTGACAGCCAACTCTGGGTTTTCTGTTTCCTCAACCTCCAGGTCTTCATCAAACACATCACCTCCGATCTCACCATCCTTATCCCTAGACTGGGATTTCTTACCAAGATGACCCCAGACTTCATCTTTGTTGAACTTCTCATTCATGGCCGTGAAATCAAATTCTTCAGTAAATGCTGTTACAGACTGTGAAAACTGCAAAGCGAGACAATACAAACATGAGTAAATCTGACATTTAACAAGAAGCATTTTTCAATCAGAGCATAATTTTCCAAGGTATACAAAAAGATACAGATATGGCCCAAGAGGCCCTTGCAGAAAAATATCAGGAAGTACACTCAAAAGGTCTGTATTGTAGAACACAACCCTCTTTGATCAAGCGTCGACTTCAGTTTAGGACTTATCAAACTACAGCCAAGAACAAAAGGTGAAGAAATTATGCAGGCAACGCCAGAACCCTCCTACTGCTCCTAAAAAACTTGCTATTAGGGCATAGGGACATCCAAGATCATAAGCCAGAGCCTCCACACATGAAAGGCACGAGTCAGAAGTACTATTTCCCAACTACCAACCACACAATTCGCCATAGCATACCCGAAAAAACCTTTTTAAAGGGCACTCGGATTGCACATAATGAAGTGAAGCTAGGAAACTAATTCAAGAAATATATTTTCTTCTGTTGAAAGAAAAATTGAACAATGAACATGTCCAGCACAGCTACGTTGCTCATGCTAATAGAAAATTTCATGCTTGATAGATGGTAAAAAAAATCTACATATAATAACCTGAATACCACATAGAAGAATTCAATTCAGACAGGTAGCAAGGCGAGGTTACAAACATGGAAAACAACATTCAGGATTAAAATAGCATTCCTTATGACTAAGTTTGGATTAAAAAAAAGAACTGGATTACATCAACATACCGCACTCCCTCTACCCCTTCCACGGCCCCTAAAGTTGTGGTGATTGTGTGAACCAGATCCATTGTACTGAAAACAAAGTGAGGCACAACTTAGTGAAAATATCAAAGACATACTGATAACAATAAACATAAAAGTGTATAAGGAATAAGAAAGAAATTTCTTCAGAGAACATGCAGCATCAGTTCCATCATAGTATTTCAAAAGCAAGTTAATATAAGAAAGGACATGTGAACCAGAAAGGGAATTCATCTTCATGCATTAAAAAGCACAAAGTGTAGTGAGGTGCATGCCAAGTTGCCAAGAATCATAATACATGCTACCTTGTCTAATTTTGGAAAACTACAACCTCACCTTGTCTTTTGATTATGTCAGTTGGTCGTATAGTTAAAATCATTATAGGTCACTTGCTTTCATTAGAATATCAGTCAGAAAAAAGGAAACGAACAGCCAAAATATTAATTTTCTCAATTCATAAATTAAAAAAATAGAAAGATCATGCTTGTAGGTTCATCAGGTCATGGAGAAATCAAGAACAGAACATGTACTGAAACATCTGGACATGATTACCCAACAAAAAAAGGTTTCCAATTTTTATTCTAAAAAAAGACTCGTTTGCCGACATAAGCACAAAGACAGGAATAGAAATGTGCATACCTTTTGAGGTGTTTGTTTCGGCAATGGTAATATAGGCTCCTTATTTTCAGGCAGGCCACGTGATGGTGGATCAGGTAGCAAAGGGTCAGGTAGCAATGGTTCAGCAGCCTTTGCCTTAGGCTCAACTGGCTTGGCCTCTTTGTTGGCCATCTGTAAAGGTGTCTGCAGGGAGTGTGAGGATGGAAGCATGGATGCCGTGTTCTGCAATAGCTGACCTGATGGTGCTAACAAAGGCACAGGCATCTCCACTTGGGATGAGCTAGATGGGGCAACAGTCGAAGAAACAGACTGAGAAACACTTTGGTATGCCAGTGTTGATCCTGGAAGAGCAGAAGCCTTGTTGCTACCAAAAGAAGTTAAGTTCTGTAACGCTGCACTAGTTTCAGCTATGGAAGTTGGCTGGCTTGGAAAAGGAAAAGTGGCACCAAGAGATGTCACGGGAGGAGTAAACAGCGATCCCATGTTCGGCAGAAGGGGCTTTGAACTTTCTGGAGCTAATAAGGTAGCAGAGGCAGGAGCTGTTGTAGCAGGCAGGATACCTGATGAAGGACCTTGACTAGTAACAGGTGGCATCAATGAGGGTTGGAGTTCTGACAGCTTTTGCATCCCAGATGGCAAAGAAGGATTAAGTCCTGGATATTGGAGATTCTGAGGAACCGACAGTCCTGGTGTGGGCTGAAGAAAAGGAGGTTGCTGCAAATGAGGTGGCAGTCCACTTGAAGGCCCGTAGTATCCTTGCCAATACATTGAGGGAACTGAAAGTGTTGAAGCACTTCCTGCCTGAGGCGCCACTGAAGATCCCCATGGAGCGTTCCCCGGTTGATACAGAGGAAGATTGCTCTGAAAGCCTGGCCTCTGAAGCCCATATTGAGCTGCCTGGGAGCTGAGGTCTGGTAAAACTGTACCCCCAGCTGAAGGCAAACTCGACGAAGTTGATGCTGGTTGAGAATAATGTGACTGCAGAACATAACTGCATTAGCTAAGCAGCCCTAAAGGGATAGAAAAGTTTACATTTCATATTGGTACAGTGGTACCTGGATTATGGCAGGATCATTGTGCAGGGAAGCTGCTTGTGGTGGTGCCGGCGGCGGTGGCGATGACTTAACTTGCAAATCCTGCAGAAGAAAATTATTTGGACCCAGGTAAATTATGATGCTAAATAATCAAATCAGGTAAGGAAATTGCAAAGTATATAATTTAAATGTGTGCGTTGAAAACATAACATAGATACATTCTTGGATCAAAACGTATTAGGCAAAATAATCGACGGCTGGCATACTGTTTAGAGAAGGAATTTCCAAAATAAAAATCTTAAATGAGTACATGAGAACATGGTAAATATGCACTTATGGGTTGCACATATATCAAACCAAAATATACACAACTAACGACTGCAAAGCTAACATTACCTGTCTGCTGATTCTACTAAATTGGATAAGTACGAAACATAAACGTGAATCACAGAGTCTTCCAAGCAAGTTGAGATAGGTTAGATGAAACCCAATAAGAGACATGATAAATAGGACATAATATGTAGTGGTAATAATAGGAAAAGAAGATGTTTTCCAAGGTCATGGTTTGGGCACATGATACAAGCTATGATGTGCATATGGAAGACTAAAACAAACAATTGACTGTGTCCCTGTGGGAAATCTTACTGTAGGAAAGCACCCAGATCTAACATGTGCTTAGGGACTTGATAGCAATCGTACATTCTAATGATATGAACACTCCAAAAAGGGAAGCAAAACACAACAATGTAATGTGTGGATTTGGCTTAATGTGGTGGGGAGATAATTTTGTTCAGGTTTTTGTGCCCCTATGACCTTCACACTGATGAGCCAACACGTGTGATACAAACACAATACGTTACCAATCCACATCTTGGACTTTAAGCAGAGACAAGGCACCAACAACATGAAGGCACCGTCAAAAGTACGCATTAAACAAAACCATGCACCAGAGTCCAGAAATGGTAGCGACAAGCATGAAACACACAATTCTCGCAATTGAAAGTTAACTGAGCCCACTTTATGGTTCCGTATACCTTGATATCACTTCCCCGAAAGAGGATGTACTCATAAAGTTTGTCGCTAGCAGGAATCTGCATCCCATCTTTCTTCCGCCCTTCGGTCCCAAACGACCGCACTACAAAACAAGGAAATGACAGGTGTGGATCATAACGGTGGCATCTGAAGTAAAGCAATAGCTAAGGCCTATGGCGCGCATCTCAGTTTGAAAATTGAAGCTCAATTGATCCGGACATGAGACAACGTAATAGGTAGAATAACAACTGTTAACCGCTAACAAGTCAAGTCGGGGATTAGTAAGGTGGGGCAAACATAGTTATGCCAAACATACAGCATTCGAAAACTTCGAATTCCCCACAATCCTCAGCACATAATAACTAGTTAAGGGGCTTGGATTCGCCACGCCGGGCGCACGAGGGACTACCAAATCTAGGGCTAAAACAAGCGCATCTGAGGAAAGGGACAGCAGCGGGGTGGCGGAGTGAGGGCGCTCGGGTAGGAAGGCCAATTACCATTGCGCAGGCCGATGCTGGACTCCTCGGTGTTGATGTTGTAGAGGACGCCCTCGTACCTGATCTCGCTCTTGGAGGTCAGGCTGATGAGGCTCCCGATGTACGACTCCGGGGACGCGGCCGCGCCGCCGCCGGAGCCGGACCCTGCCGCGGCCGGCGGGCGCGGGGCCGGCGCGGAGGAGGAGGAGGACGGCGCCGCCGACGGTGGCGCTTCCGCCGCCATGGCCGCCCGCGGGACCCCGGGGCGCGGCGAGGCTAGGGCTAGGGATGCGAGGCGGGGACGAGAGGGGAAGAGGGCAGGAGACGAAACCCTAGCAAGGCGGCAGGGCAGATCCCGTTGGTGCGCTCGCTCTCCTCGCTGCTCTCTATTAAACGGGCTCTCGGGTGGATATGGCCTGGGCGAGGTGGTGATGTGGAGTGGTGAAGGGGGCGGTTTGCTTGCGTCCGACCGGATTAGGGGCCCAGGTTGGGAATTTCTTATGCCCAAGATGCTGATCCGATCCACTGCGCGAACAAGCCCGGAAGCAGAATTGAAGGATTTTCCCTGGTGTCAAAGTCACATTTTGAATGTTGAGACCGAATTTCACTTTATGTTTCTTTTCTACGAGGTACACAGTCGAACCTTCCAAGGTCTATGCTCGGGACTTTGAATTAATTAATCTTTTCAACTTGCGCATACCAGAATTTTGAAGAAAAAAAATTCAACACAAAAGATTCCTCTTTCAACTAAACATTTTTCACTTCCAACTCGAAATTCAAACCCTCGGCGTATAACCTTCTAAACTACTAAAGTAGTATAAGATGGATATATTGATTTTTGATAGATGAGTAAGCATACGTGCGGTCTCAGATGTCGTGGCAGTGCCCAAGTAGTGGCAAGCATAGCATGTCTTCCTTCTATGTTTTATGGAAGGATCTCGGTGAAAATGCTTAAGATAGGAGTTGTGTGCATATTGGCAAAGTAATGGAAGAGAAACAAAATGAAGTGAAAATAGGTCCTAGAAAAGGTTGCCCCCACGAAAGCCTATCTGGGAAAAGAATTATGATAGGTAGACATCCATATTAAATAATGTTTTGCTTATGGAATTAGTATGAGTTTTAGTTCTATATAGTGACATTGACCGATCGTGTAACCCTTATTCTTATATGTATTTGCACCTTTCCATTTATGTAAAAATTCAAAACTTATTGTTGCTTTGTTTGGAGCTTTTAATGCTCAAACCTGACGGTTCAATGTTTTATTGTGGGAAGTCACGTTTCTACAGTTTGTCGACTTCACGCCCATCAATTGATTCAATTTTGATGTTTTGCACTTATCAATTCCCTAGCGGGGTCGAGTCTCAAAATATGTACGGTGCACCAAGGTTTATTATCCTTCCATATTGAAACATGCCAGCTAACTAATGATGGAGTTAGCCTCCAAAATCCAAACAGTCTAAACCATAGAAATCACTTAGGTGGCTGGCAACCTGACATCTCTCTTTTGTTCCACAATTTTTATTGTCAATTTTCAAAGAAAATATTATTTGCTAAATTGTTGTCAAAAAGAAAATTGCATACATCCTACTCCCTCCGTCCAAATTGTAGATCATTTTGATTTCTGAATACGTAGTTTTTCTATGTACCTAGATTAACATTATGTCTAGATACATAGAAAAAAAGAATATGTATATAGAAAAGTTAAAATGAATTACTCCCTCTATCCCAAATTGTAGGTCGTTTTGATATTTATAGATTCTTAGATTTTGCTATGTACCTAGATATACACTTAGTTATGAATCTATACATGCCAAAACTACCAGCAATTTGGGATGAGGGAGTATAATCTGAAATGGATGGAGTACTTATGTTAAGGCTTCTCCAATGTATTTAGACTAGTTGGTCCAAATAGATTGTGCCCCATGTCAGTAGTCTTTAGTTGTTAAATTCTCCACAATGTTAAAGGTCCAGTGGGCCAACCAGAATCAACTATTTCTTTGCTATGGACTGATTGCACAATGTTTATGGATAAGCTGTGAATTACTTTGCTGCAACATTATGGTTGCTGCTGTGTGACGGCGCCTATAATAGTAGAATCTCGCTGTTGTCAGGTTTGATATATTCAGGTCGTCTGGCTGAACTGGTGAAGCTGGCACTGGCATGGCAGGCATCTGCCACAAACCAGCAGGTAGCAGAGAATCCGAAGCCCCCCAGCAAAGAACCTGATTGGCCACCTTATCCACGCTCCGGCCTCGTCACCACACTTTTGCAAATGCGCGGCCGCATGCCGTGCCAGCCTCAGCAACGCAACAATGTCGCAGCGAATCCTCAACACCGCCAAGCCGACGCAAGCACCGACGCAGCGCCACCACCTTTCACCTCCACAGCCGCCGCCTAAGCTCGGTCGCCGCGCCGCCGCGGCGGCGATCGCCATCGTGGCCGCGCCTGCGCTGCTGAGCGTCTCGCCGGCGCCGTCCAAGGCGCAGGAAGCCGAGCCCGAAGAGCTCGCCGGTGCCGGTGCCGGTGCCGCCGCCGCCACCGACACCGCGGCGGGGCCGTGCCTCGCGGAGTTGCCCGTCACGGCGACGGCCTTCCTGGACGTGTCCATCGGCGGGGAGCCGGCGGGGCGCATCACGGTGGGCCTGTTCCGCGACGCGGCGCCGGCGGGCGCGTCCCGGTTCCTGTCCCTCGTCACGGGGGTCGGGTACCGGCGCAAGGAGTTCGTGAAGATCGTGCCGGGCTACGTGCAGCACGGCGGCGTGGTGTCGTACCCGGCCGTGCCGGCGGTGACGGACCGGCTGGCGGCGGAGGCGGACGCCCTGCGCGCGCGGTGCGGCGCCGGCGGCGGGGCCGTGCACGGGGCGGCGGGCGCGGTATCGATCGTGGTGCGGGACCCGAGCCTGCCGCCGCCGAAGCCGAAGCTGGTGGCCAAGGGCGGGAAGCTGGAGGTGGAGGAGGAGCAGGTGGGGGTGGCACCCAACGGCACCGAGTTCGTGATCACCACGGCGGCGGCGCCCGAGCTGGACGCGTCGGCGGTGCTGGTGGGCAGGGTGCTGGACGGCATGGACGTCGTGGCCAAGATCGCCGCCGTTCCCACCGTCAGGGACAACGCCGGCTCGCCATACTTCAGGTGATTATCATCAGCTCTGCGCCCGCTTTCCTGTCAGAAATCAGAATCGATTTTACTCCTGGATGGATGTAACTAGCTAGTGTTAACCACATCTGTCTGTTCGTGTGTTGCAGAGTGGCCAAGCTGATTGGTGACAAGAGAGCAGTGGTTGCAGAGAGAGGATTCAACCGTCCTTACACCAAGGTCGTCATCACCAACTGCGGCATGCTAAGTAAAACCGAGTAGTACTATGAGAAAAGCAACACTCCTTTTTTCTTTAACGCGAGAGTTCATTGTCTTCGTTTGCCCTGTCTCAACCATCACAAGAATTGAGTGGAGAGCCCACGGAAAAAAGCTAGATTGGCGCGAACATTTCATTGTACCTTCTCTGCGCTTTACTGTAGCACATACCACCCACGCACTTATTATCAGCTCCAAAATCCAAATCCGTCACCACAGATCGACGCAATCCTAGCGCGACAAGCGAACAATCTCCGACGCGACGCCCAGCTTCTCCTCCACCTCCCTGCTCACCCGCTCCAGCGGCGACGCGATCCCCCTCTCTCTGAAGAGCCCCACGCACTTCTCCGGGAACCTGCGCAGGGCGCTCACGGCGTCGGCCGCGCGGCCGTCGTGCTCGTACGCCGGCATGGTGGACACCCTGCCCACCGCCTGCGCGCCGGCGCGGAGGCAGACCGCGTACAGCGCCGCGCACCGCGCCGCCAGCCGGCACGACACCGTCCCTCCCCCCTCGTGGGCCAGGTCCAGCGCGCGCATCCTGGCGCGCAGCGCCGACCTCCTGGCGGCCGTCACCGCCACGACGGCGAGCTCCCGGACGCTCGTGGCGGCGCTGCTCCGGTTGCTGGACCGGAGCAGGTCGGCGCAGAGGCGATGGTTGGACGTCCTGCGGCAGGTCTGGGAAACCAGCTGGGACGACGGCGCGGCGGCGGCGGATGATCCGGGGAGGAAGGAGGCGGTGACGGCGGCGCAGAGCAGGGCGGCGAGGAGAGCTTTGTGGTTTGCTTCTGGTGCAATGCTCAGTGTCGTCGCCATTGCCGTGGTGGAGCTGTGAGAACGGAGAAGAACCCGGGGGCTTGTGCGCGCGCAGCTTCTGACGTGCGTGCGTAGTGAAACTTATACAGCACGTAGTATTGATCACGGATGGGAGTTCATGTACGTAGCATTGATCATGGCGAGGAGCTAACAGATGAAGTGGAAATAAAGTGGGTTTCCTTTTTTATTGTGAAGCTTAACGCACATCACAATTACGACGCATGGCATCTCATCTCATCTCATCCCATCACCATCAAATGTCTTACCACGTTGATGCAAACTTTCAAAAAATCGAGCCAGTAAAACGTAGGTGGTATCTTACATACATGACAGTGTAATCTGCATAAATTTTTGGAGTGCTTTAGACCAGTACGATGATGATGCGCATACGGATTTTAGTCTCGTCAGCTAAACTGAATCGAACCTACACCTTGGGGTCCATTGGAATCAAGCGGCAAAGCAACCCTCCAGTAGATGAAAACCTCGGACCTGCTTATGGATTCAGATGCGCCATGTTTCGCTTTGGTAGAAGAATCTCACTACTTTGTACTTTTACCACATGGATGATGGATCCAAACCCAACACTATGATGCTTCTCATTATTATGACTGCCCTTGGGCAGGAACAATGGAACATGGATTCTCTCATAGAAGTGAGGATGAGGCCATTGCAATGCAGAGGTTGAGTCCTGAGCAACGCCCCTCGGAAACTGCTCACTGCTCACTAGCTGCGTCGGCCGCAGTAGTCTCCCCGTTGACGAAGGCCCGCGCCGTGGTGCAGGTGCGAGACGACGGAGGCGATAGCGGCTGGTGACTGTGTAAGTTGTATGACCACTTGACGATAATCTCCACGCCGCAGGCGGCGGCGATAAACTTGGGTGTTCTAACAGTAAGGGCTCGTTTGGTGGGGCTCTAGCTCCGGCTCCAATCGCGACTTCTGCTGGAGCCCTACCAAAGGGCAGCGTCACAAACGGCTCCGCGAGTGGAGCACCCACGGAGCCGGAGTCTTTTTTACTGCCGAGGAGGAGCCAAAAATAGTGGCTCCTCCGGCTCCTCCTCCTCCTTGGGGAGGGTCCACAGGAAGAGCCGTTTTGCCAAACGTTTTTTTAAAAGGAGGAGCCAGAGCCGGAGAAGCCACTCCACTAGAGAAGCCAGAGCCGGAGCTGTTTTCAGAGGAGCCGGAGCCCTACCAAACTGGCCCTAACTAATTTCGATGGGATCGCGCAGCAAGATTACGAACGTACTACGCATCGCTTTCTTTCGCTCCTTTCTGCAGAGCCCGGAGTACGTATCAACGGCGACCGTGCTGGCTGCAGAGATGGCCGTCGACGGCGGCTCGATCTGTTTCTAGAAGCTCCGGCAGCAGAAAGGGAGGGCCTCCTCGCTCGATCAGGACGTTTACCAATGTTCAATCGGAAACATTATTGCTCCGACTTTGCCGCGTTTCGTATCCGACTCGGTGTTCGCCGCCGAGCTCCGAATTTGCCGCGTTTGGGTTCCGTTCCGACTCGATGTTCGCCGTCGAGCGTTATTCCTATACTGGAATGCTCGTCAATCCCGGCCTCCTCGCCTCAAACTCACTCCCTTCCGCCATCCCCAAAGCCCACCGGCGCCGCACCGCCGCTCGGACCAAAGATGGCCGTGTACTACCGCTACAAGAGCGGCGTGCAGACGTTCTCCGTCCCCGTGCAGGCACCCTTCGTCTCCGTCGCCGAGCTCAAGGGGCTGATCCTGGGGACCGCCCGCCACGGCCACAGCCGGACGCGCGGCCGCGGGCCGAGGGAGGGCGTCGCGCTCTCCGACCCGCGGACCGGCGACGAGTACGCCGACGGCACCGCGCTCGTCCCCCGCGGCTCGACCGTGCTGGTGCGCCGGGTCGCCGGGCCCCTCGCCGAGGCCATCACGGTCGCCGCCTCACCCCCGCCGCCGCGCAAACCGACGGCACCTGCTGATGGCGGCGCATCATCGTCGACCGTGTCATCGAGTTCGAGCGCCGAGGACGACGAGGAAGCCAGGGCCATCGACGCCGTCATCGATGCCGCGCGGCTCGAGTGGGGAGATCAGCGCCGGTATCAAGGAGCGCGCCGCTACGGCCACCGTGGCACGCTCGAGGGAAGGGCGGCGCCGCCGGCTGGGTACGTGTGCCACAGGTGCCGCGTCCCGGGGCACTTCATCCAGCATTGTCCCACTAACGGCGATCCGAGATACGACATCAGAGCTCAGGCGCCATCCATGTCCAGCACCAGTCTGCTGCCTACTCCGCCGCCGGTGTCCACGACCCCCGACGACGGAGTCCCACCGGAGCTCCACTGCAAGATCTGCAGCAAGGTGATGGCGGACGCGGTGGTGGCCTCCAGGTGCTGCTTTGGCAGCTTCTGCGACGCCTGCATCAGGGGCCGGATCGCCGCCGGGTCCACGTGCGTGTGCGGCGCGCGGTCTCGCGCCGACGACCTGATCCCCAACCTGACGCTGCGCGCCACCATCGCCAAGCTCCTTGCGACGGCGAGGCCCGCAGGAAGCGGATCGGGCGGCGCAGACAATAACCGGAAGAGCTCGGCCGGCAGCAACGCGGAGCCCACGCCGTCGCCGGGTGCGTTCGCCTCGCAGGAGAGCTGGAGGCACGTCACGGCGACCGCCTGCTCGGAGCGCAGCGACGGGAGCGCTTCATCAACGTCGACGAGCGCGGCGGCTACGGCGGCGCGTGAGCCAAGAACGAAGCAGACTGCGGCGGCATCGTCGGCAGGAATCGGGGAGCCCGCCGCAGGCTACCCCGAGCAATACGGATACGGGAACCCGTTCGGCCCGCCGGCGTGCTACGATCCTTTCTTCGGTGCGACGCCGTGGGCATGTGGTCCTTACCTGCACTATGACGTGCCTTACGGTGGCGGCTACACGGATGTCCCGGCGCCGGCCGGCTACCACGACGGATGCCATGGGAGGAGGAGGAGGACGGCCGATGAGGAGTATCATAGACACGTGGAGGCTGATGGCTTCAAGAGAAGATGCAGAGGAAGATCGGAGGTTGCTTTCTGACACACAGGAACTTGATGCCGGAGTTTCTGAATCGCTGCTGATGCCCGCGACAGCTCGTTGATCTTTGTTTATTAACTAGCTCTTCGCACTAGTGATTGCGTATGTAATGATGTACATGTACTTAGTTCATGGCTAACACCAGACACCTTGTACGTTAGCAGCAGTGTCCTGTAACTTGTGAACAGTACTGAAAAATTACAAAATTCGAGTATTGTGTTGATTGCAATTTTACGTGCTGGGCTTGTGTGTGAGTAACGAATGCATAAAGTTGCCTTCAAGCCTGGTGGCAAGACACCAACTGCGAATGTAGTTGTCAGTTTGTCACCGAATGAAGTGAAAAACTAGCAATCAATTTTCTGACACTGTAAACTAAGTTGAACACATGGTAACCAACAAATTGACAAGTGTTTGAGGCAATAACTCTGCTCTTGACTCTTGAGCATAATAAGGAGACATAATCTTCTCTTATGTATTTGAAATGTTTGAACATATTTTTCTGTTTGGTTAACAATTAGAGCTGGTGAAGAATTGCCAATTTTAACTGATGGATAGAAAATAAAATTGGAATTGATGCTGCTCCTAATTGATGTCACCAACCTTCAGAAGCTAAAATTTTTATTACGGCTATCAAATTTCTGATCCTAAAAATCATGTTTGCTTGACAGATTCATACATACTTTATGATCTTTTATTACTTGAATCAGCATGTCCGTTCTGTGCATAGTATGCCAAAATATCGATGGAACAAAATTGTTGAAGTAAAACTATTTATCTGACTAACAAAAGATTGGTAGGTAGAGCCATTCTACAATAGCTTTGATGCAACCTTTCTTTTTTTGGCGAAACACATTACAGACACATACGCTCACAACACGCACGCACACTCGCTCCCTACAAACATATGCACGCAATCCTACTCCTATGAGCACCTCCGAAAGACTGAACCGACAGATCCTCGAGATTGAGAAAGTCACAACTGGCACCTCTGAAATGCAAGCACCAGCGCCGAGTCAAGGACTAAAACTCTGGTGGATAAGTTTCACTACAAGAAATCTTACCGGTTGAGCTACACTCAGCACTTCATTTGATGCAACCTGTGCAAGTAATGGAACGGTAGAATCGCCCTTTTTGTTGAAACAAATAAGAAAGGCACTGCCTTAGGATGACGGTGTCCACTTCGGCCTACTGGGCCTTTTAGCCCTAACGTGGAACCAACGTCCACAGGCCCAGTCCAGAAAACGAGAACTACAACCTAAATGACGTTTAGGCTTTCTCTCGGCGATCCCAACGCCGCCAGGCGACGGCATGTCCGGCGGCCGGAGCGCGGTGCACCCCTGGTAGGGAGGGACGGCAACCGTAGCGCTTAGAAGGCAGATCCGCTCCTCTGCTCTCCCGCTCAGGATTCAGGAACCCTTGGTATAAACAAATATACACCAGGGCTTGATATTAGTGGTATGTTCGCCGTGTAGGTGGACTCTACACCCACCACTGACTTTAACATAGTAATAGTTTACTAGAGAAACTAATTCTAAGCACAGCACAAGGCAAGCGGAAACCAAAGTGAAGATACGCTGCGTGTATCAGAGCCAAAAGCTTTTACCAGTAAGAAATGGAGCAGGCACACAGTAAAGCATGGAGCGCAAGAGTATAGAACGTTCTGTAATGCCCCTTCCATGCACAACACTTGCTCCAACTACAACTACTAGTGATGTATTATTGCCGAAATTTTTACATGGGTTGGCGGCAATAATTGGCAACTACTGCATGCCTATATGCATAGTAATGCATCTACGTTGTGCCATGTTGGCATTCAGGTTCTTGGTAGCTGCTTAAGAAAATATACCCTTCGCCATCTCATTAGTTAATATTACAACTCCTATCCCCAAAGAATGTGGATCGGCACAGGACTTATAACAGTGACAAAAAGGAAACCAGAATTATGTAGTAGTAACAGAAGTCCAAGCACCGAACAGACTTCTCTCCACTTCCATTTATTCATGCATACCTTGGCTAAATTTAGTCGAAGAACCAACCATCGCAGCAGCTTCATCGTAATCGATTTGAGGTTGTCTTGCCCATGTAGTAGCAACTAGCATATAAACTTTGTCGTACAGCTTGTCGGGGAGTTGGAAGTAAGCAATTCTCCAGCTTCTCTTGAACAACAGAACACCAAGTGCCACCCAAGTCCAGATAAAAGAATTCTATCCCATGATCTTCTTCAGTTCTTCCCTGGGGACCCTGCTTTGGTGCATCACCTTCCCTCAGGCAATTGTTTGGAAGAGGATGCCCCCAAAGACCGATGTTGCCAATGTACATAGATGGGTTGAGGTCTTTTACGGTGCATAATACTAGCATATACTAGTGTTCGAAAAGGACTAGTAATCCAATAGTCCAGATTAATTGTGTACTACTAAAACCCTCACGTGTGGTATGAGTAGTATAGTGGAGTAGTATATGTAGTATAAGGGTATTATAGAAAAGATCACGAGGGGTGTCATCGTAATATAGTTATAAGTTATGATATCACTTTTCGTTCCTCCATTTTTTTTCTTAATTCTTCATTTCTTTCTCATCTCATCTTATCTTCCTCTCGCGTACTGGCGGCGGCGGCAGGGCAGACCTGTTGAAATAATGGGCCTAGCCCATAAGTAATTTCAGAATTTCAAATAAATCTCAAAGGCCCATGTGGGCAAGAGGTGGAGTGGTGCAAGTCTTTAGTCCCACATTGCTAGTGGAGGGGAGGGATGACCAACTTAAATATGGAAGTTGTCTCCACTCCTCCAAGCTATGTGTGTGGGGAGGGAAGGAGAGCTCCACACGCGCGCGCTCGCTCGCCTCGCCTCGCCTCGCCGTTTTATTTTTTGGTTACTTGGTCGTTAAGTCAGCGAGATATATGGAATCCTAACCGGTTTAGATCACGATCGCGACGTGAGAATCATGGGCTCTCCTATATATGCGACCTACCGGAACCGTCGTCTTCAGCGATCCTGTACCGGGAGAGGGCGAATAAGGTTTTTGGGAAGCGCTCTGCGCGACTGCTCGATCGCTTCCTCCGCTTCGTCAAGTTCTTCGTCGACTCCTTCACCACGGCTCGTCTACCTCTTCGTCGCTCGGGTCTCACTCGTCGTCGCGAACAACGTCAAGCTGCTGATCGTCGTCGCCTGCTATATCCGGTAGTCGTCCAGGAGCCGGTTTTCATCAAGAAAGAAACGTACGTTCTCTTAACTCACATTATGTCTTCCATACTAGCTATTATGATCTGTTGCAGTCTGATAGCACTGGATAGTATGGTAGAATGTCTGATTCTATTTGCAATGATAGACTTGTCTAGATCTTGCGTAGACATGTCTAGTTTAATCTGCTGCTTGTTCATCATATTCATGATTTATTTCTGGATTAAGTTAAAACTAAAAGTGCTTATATATCCAACATCGTGAGCGACGGCGAGCTTACTCGCACGAGCGGCGACCAATAGGGGATGGGCTCGTGCGGGCTAGCGTGAGCAGTGGCAACTAGCCGGCAGGGCAGATCCTCGCGAGCACGGAGGAAGCCGACAAGGTGGCGGCAAGAGGCGGTGCAAGGGTTGGAGTGGCCGAATGAGGGTGGGGCGCCGTTTGCTGGATCCGCCTCCGGCCTCTTCGACCGAGCGAGCACCACCGAGCCATAGCATCGATTATTCCGACGGCCTCGCAAATCACACCGACCCCGACGACACCATCGACACATCGATGTTACAATTCAGATTTCCCTAAGCGTACGTTCAGACGCTGCTGTGATATTGCGTTACAAATCCTTAAGTAAATTTTCTTTTTTTTAAAAAACGCTCTTAGTAATTTTCTAGGTATGCAGTCCATATATCGTCTAATCGAGTCTTAGTTTTTTTTTTCTTTTTTGCTGCTGTGTTCACGAGGATGAACCACTGAAACTATGTGCAAGTACTTTATGGCACTCCAAATCCAATGTACATGTACCTTTTATTCTAGAATATCTTTGGTCCATATTATTTACATGCCTGACACGAGTTTACCCAAATATAGTCTGTTGTATATGAAACCTACGCTACTCCAACAAGCTAACCTTATCTCTAACTCAATCTTAACCACACTAACTCCTACCAAAATGATCGTGTAGTCTGGTCCACGTACGATTTGCAGATGGGCAACTACAGGATCATCTGTCGAGTAAGGCCTTGTTAAGTTTCCAAATTAGGAGTGGCAAAGTTTGCATTTTGCCATAAATGCGCAACTGTAGTATTTCGTTTGTATTTATGAATTATTATCCAAACATTGACTAATTAGGCTCAAAAGATTCGTCTCGCAAAGTACAACAAAACTGTGCAATTAGTTTTTGATTTCGTCTACACTTAGTACTCCATGCATGTACCCAAGTTTGATGTGATGGGGAATCTTCTTTTTGCATAGTGCCAAAGTTGGGAAAAAAGGAACTAAACAAGGCCTAAATCATATGGAGGCATCAGATTCAAAAATTCTACCAACATTTAAATAACAATATGGTACAATTTGCCAAGTAACATAACCAGAAGCAAAATAGAGCATGGATTAAACTTGTTTTATTGTTTGAATACTAAAAACTACAGAAAACATGAATCTTATATTCCTTTTCAACATAAATTTGCACATCCCATAAAATAATCCATCTCATGGATGTATGCCTCGAGTCTCTTGACAACATCGCTCTTTTGCTCCCGAGTCCCGATAGCATCTCTTGCTCTCGAGTCCTGATAGCATCTCTTGCTCCAATTGACTCGAACCACAATGGAGATTTTTTTTAGTCAGCGAAAACATTAACAAAATACTAATGAGACTGAATTAATTGCAATCTATGCACACAAAATCTTGTTTACATGAACATATTAGCTGCTCAGGCAGCAACAAACCCATGTCATTAACTTGGTGCTTGCCCTTTGAGAGCATGAACACATCATTTATGTCTTTCAAAACTGATGTACCTCATCACACTCAATATTCTGAAAAGTTTCTCATTTTATCCATCAGGAATAACTTCCATGGTCCAAACAACACAAAAAGCAATTAGGAAGAACAGGTAAGCACATACAAGAAGGATCATGAATTATTTCAAAATGACCTAGAATCAGAGATACCGGAGGGTCCAGCACATTGGATAAGAAAGTTTTATATAATGTAAAATAATTTTGCATGCAGTTCATGTGGGCAGAGAAGTCAGGCAAAACAGAAAACTAAATGAAAAAAATGGAGCTTAACTAGTTTGGTAACCCTTTTATAGAAATATGTCTAGTTAGTCACTTGGCTCAACTACAAACACACAAAGGTGATGTTTTCATGAGATAAGACTGACATCAAAATTTTCTACCTCCTTTTCCTTTTATTCTTCTAGAAGACTATAATTTTTGAAAAACAACCCCAGTCTTGTCGATTGTCATCTACATAATCCAAATAACACATACTGAATCCGTACCCGTACATTTGGTATCCTGGCCCTTTTACTCCTACGTTTATCATGTAAATGATTACAGCATGACATCAGTCTCAAGATAAACAAAACTGAAAGAGAAGAAACCCAAGTTTAAATGAGATAATGACTTTGAATTCGGCACTAAATTATGTCAGGTATTACTGTTCAATATTACCCTATCCTAACTACTGCTATTTGGAAGTGTGAAAAAATTGAGCTAGTACTACTGTCTCTGATCTAGACCCTCCATAAAAAAGCAAGAATCCAAGGTTAGCCACCGCTAAAAGTTGGACAACAAATTATAAACTATCGTGCTTACTTTTAGTTTTGCTAATACAATTCAAACAAATCAGGAGTTAGCCTGAATTAGCATGTCCTATCAGATCTTTTATTGGAACCACATTCAGGCAACACAACTAATCAAAGGTTTATGAAAAGGGTTACATGATTCAATTGTTTCATGTTAAGAAATCGGCGCCCCGAACTTGACACCAACTACCTAGATGTGGCACCAAAGTAGTATGCTACCACTTCTTTTGTAAACTCTTACCCACACTACTTCGAGAAGACCTTCGCACTGACACCAATGCGGGAGATCAACTCTCTACAAGGAAACTCAAACCTTTATTCACTACTCAATTTGATATGAGACTCACTTGTACACTCTTTTTTGGCTATCCTACCATGACACCACTACACTACATGGCTACCTTGCAATTTTCTACTTGAGACCTCTTATGCCTTTGTATGGCTAGGAGGGAGGGGAGCACTTCTATTTATAGGTGCTCATGATCATTGTAGTGTTGTCATGTGGCAATTTCCACACTCTTCCATACAAAATATCTTAATTCTAGAACCCTCCTCATTCTTATCTAGTTTCTTATATTTCTACCATGCTAAAATATCTAGTTTTAGAGTATTCCACACTTCACCATGAAGCATGGCACTATAGCTCATACATTCTCTCCAATTTTCTAGAATCTTCTTACCTTGCCATGATCTTATCCTTATACATGGCAAATTTAGTCTCTTGAGATCTCCATAATCTTCTAGAATGTTCCAAGTATGCATTGCATGTTTCAACACTCCCTCTCAATGCATACTTGTCTTGGGCGGTCGAACCATACGTGTCACTGCTCTTGGATCGTCTGCGCTCTGCCATTATGAATTTTTTTCTTCACTTACCCTCGTGACATGGTCTTCTCTTCCTTCAACTCATATGCCTTTGTCTTCAGTTGGAGGTTCCCTGCAGACTTGATGCATCCATGCATCTCTTCTTTCTTCTTCACCCTTCTAGTTGTCTATCCTCTAGATGCTTCCTTGTACGAGGGCAAAATAACTTTAGCCGGAGAAGCATTGTCGTACCTGAGATCTTCACAACTGCGTCCTTTCGGAATTTTCTTCGCTTATCATGCTCCTCCAAATCTTCATGGATCACCAATGCTCCATGTCTATCTTCACCATGCTCTTGTGGCTCCTCATCATCATGAAGACTAGGCTCTATCTTCTCATCTTTAATATCTTCCTCCTCATCTCTTAGAGCCTCCCAATCTTCATCACTATCATATCCAAATACTATGAATCCTTCTGAAGTATCTGGATCTCTTACCTCCAAGGAGAAGCCACCTTCTGCATCCCACTCTTCTTCTTGCTATTTGATGGAGTTTCACCTTTTGTCAAGTCTTCCATGAAGTAAGCTCCATCATCTTCAATTGTGGCTGCTGCCACAGCATCCCACTCTTCTTCAGTTAGCCACCCACTCAGGACAACTTCTTTTGTTGTAGCCATGTTTCCTTCTAAGTGCCTCTGTAGACTCCTGCAGTCCCGTGTAAGATGCCCTTTCTTACAAAAGTTGAAGCATCACCTCTTATTCTCCTCTTGTTCTTGACCAACTCTTCGTCATCTTCGTCACTGCTCTCTTGTTGAGCTCCCCTTGAATAGCTGCTCTTCTTTGGGCAACGGCTATCACCTCTTGTCCACTCCTTCACCTCTCCTTAGCCTCTCAGTGGATCCTTCTTCCTGATGAAGGGTGCCTCCTCATCATCCTTCTCATCCAAAGTGATGTTGCCCATCTTCTTGGCTAATACCTCCTGATTAGCCAATAAGTTCTCCAGCACCACTAAGGATGGCTCTACTGGCCATCCACTCACTGCAGCCATTAACCCATTGTACTCGAGTCTTAGACCGTTGATGATGATCCTTCTCATCCGAGCTTCGCTGACCTCTTCTCCGGGTCAAGCTGAAATATCTCCCGGCAGATATTCTTCACCTTAGTAAAATACTTGTTAATACTAAGAGTTCCTTGTGGGATACCTGCAAGCTCTTTCTGTAGGAGCTGGAATCGTGCCTCATTCTTCTTCGAGAATAGCTTTGCCAATGTCTCCTAGGCCTTATTTGGTGTCTCCGCGTCTCTGATGTGCTCTACCAGGTCTTCCACGATCATCGTCTTCAACACAAACATAGCCTTGCCTACCTTGATTCACCATTTCCACAAGGCTTCCGCGTTCTCTTTCAATGCAGGAGTTTTCTCGATGCCTGCTACGACCTCCCATAGGTCCTGACCCATCAAGTAGGACTCTATATAAGTCTGCCAATAGCCATAGTTGTGGCTATTGAGCTTCCTCATGCCTCTTGCGCTCAAGAAATCCTCCATCTCAACTGACACCCAGCATCACCTACGCTTGGTCCCAGACTAGCATTCTTTTACAGTCGCGGACTGTGATCTCTAGCAGAGTCTCCCCTTAGCACCTCTCGGTGCCACACCAAGCAATGTAAGCGCCCTGCACCTACTAACAACTATACCGACCACTATGAGTGTCCCGTACTCACCACAAAACTCCTCCTAATGACGGTCCCTGACCAACCTGCTCTGATACCAATTGTTGAGAAATCGGCGCCCCGAACTTAACACCGACTTCCTAGAAGTGGTACCAAAGTAGTGTTCTACCACTTCTTTTGTATACCCTTACCCACACTACTTCGAGAAGACATTCGCACTGACACCAATGCGGAGGACCAACTCTCTGCAAGGAAACTCAAACCTTTATTTACTACTCAATTTGATACAAGACTCACTTGTATACTCTTTTTGTGGCTATCCTACCATAACAATACTACACTACATGGCTACCTTGCAATCTCCTACTTGAGACCTCTTATGCCATGATATGGCTAGGAGGGAGGGAGGCACCTCTATTTATAGGTACTCATGATTATTGTGGTGTTGCCATGTGGCAACTTTCACACTCTTCCATACAAAATATCCTAATTCTAGAACCCTCATCATCCTTATCTAATTTCTTATATTTCTACCATGTTAAAATAAGAAGAGGAATTATCATAGCAATAATTCTAAGCCACAAGAAAAACTTCAGTGGGACAATACCTCTTCTTCTAAAGAACATGGAAAGGCTCCACTAAATGATCACTATCAGAGATCAAACCATGAAGATGTGGTGGACAAGGACACTTGCAAGTGGTGCAAGAAGAAGGGACACTACTAGAAGGATTGTGTGGAATTCATGAAGTTTCTGTGTAAGAAAGGTGAGGAACTTATTACATTCGTAGATGAATTCTTGTATTTAACTTATGCAAAATCTACTTGGTGGATTGATTCAGGTGCAACTATTCATGTTGCAAATTCATTACAGATATTCCATACGAGGAGGACCCTGCAAAGAGGAGAAAGAAGCATTAAAGTAGCAAATAGCGTCGAAGCTGAAGTTGAAGCCATTGGAGAACTCCCATTAGAATTAGTAGATGGTTTTGTACTTCATCTAAGAGATGTTCTCTATGTACCCTTTTTGCGTAGAAATTTAATAAGTGTATCATGCTTATACAGTGATGGTTTTGCTTGTCACTTCGGTGATGGACAATATAAGATCAAGTTTAATAATAAGTGTGTTGGTCTTGCCTTCAAACAAGATGAGCTTTATTTGCTATCACTTTGTGAGAATGTGATTGTTGTAAGTGCTGAGAATGTGAATGCCTCCTCGTCTATGAATGTAAGAAATAAGCGAAAAACAATTGATGACATATCTTCGAAATTATGGCATGGTCGTTTAGGCCATATTTCAAGGGGGGAATTGAATGATTAATTAAGGAATCAATTCTTCCATCCTTAGAGCAATGCATCGATTCCATTAAGGGCCCGTTTGTTTCGCAGGAATTGAAACCCATTCCAGGAATTATATTCTAGACATTGGATTCCACCAGAAATGAATTATCAAAATTTGATTCAATTCAATTTTTTTGTTTGGGTGTTGATGGAATTCTTCTCCATGAATTAAATTCCATATTATGTTTGGATAACTAAATATGGAAACCACAACCTGGGCCTGGGCCGCCAAAGTGCTGTCCCGCCTGGGCCTAATCTGGCCCGGCTGATCTGCGTCGTTCATCACGATGGACGGTTCTCCGTTCGTTTCGCGGGAGCAAAAACGCCCACACGTGCTGGTTCTGGAACCCTAGCGCATTTTCCTCCTCCTTTCTTTCTTCAGCGCCGCCGGACCCGTGGGAGTTCGCCAACGACTGCTTCCGGCGGAGGAGAAGTGGCTGCTCTGCGACATCCACCGCCGGAAGGTGACGCCAGCCGTGGCGGCGACGGGGCAGTCACGGTGGCTGCCGCCGCCGCCACCGCCATCCTGATAGCGCTGCTCGTGGGATCGTCGATGTACTCCGGTGAGGAGCAGGTGCTGTCGTCGAGCTCATCCTCGGAGCCCCCGCCGCTGCAGTCGCAGGCGTCGGCTAGGTCGGGCTCCGGCGGGACAGCGACCTCCGATGGCGGCAACATGGGCGAGGAGAACGACCGCCTGCGCCGCAAGAACGCACGCCTCGCGCAGGAGCTCGGCTAGATGAAGAAGCTTTGCAACAACATCCTCCTCCTCATGTCCAAGTACGCCACCACCCAGCAGCTCGACGCCGCCGCGCAGTAGGTTGAGGCCGCCAAGGCTACGGCTGCCGCGGTAGGGAACTGCTCCGGCGTATCGTCGGAGGCCGCCGCCATGCCCCCGCCGCTGCCGTCGGTCCTCGAGCTCCTCCCCTCGTGCCGCGGCCCCGCGCCCGTGGCCGCCGAGCCGACCGAGGCGGCGGGGACGGAGCACAACGATGACGACGACGGCAGCAAGGCTGGCGCGAGGCTGTTCGGTGTCTCCATCGGGTGGAAGCGGCTCACGGGGTCCTCCATCGGGACGGGGAGGTGGAGGGAGACGAGTCGCAAGATGAGGTGCTCATCGCTCGGAATCCTTTTCCATCTGAGAGGCTAAGAATCTATCATACTTGTTCGATTCAGCCTGTGGAAACAACTGGAAAGTCGTTTTCCGATTCAGTGTGCAGCCAAACAGGCCAGCTGAGGAAACCGATTCCAATTCCACCTGATTCTAGCGAAACAAACGGGGCCTAAGGGAAAGTATGTTAAGAAAATTAGGAAAGACGCCAAATGAAGTACAGAAATTTTAGAAACAATTCACATAGACATCTGTAGTCTGTTTCCTGTGACATCTGTGGATGGTTATGATTCATTTATAACATTCACAGATGATTTTTCATGTTATGGTTATATTTATCCAATTAAGGAATGTTCAGAGGCGTTGGATAAATTTAAGATATTTAAGGCTGAAGTAAAAAATTAGTATAATTTAAAGATTAAGATAGTAAGATCCGACCGTGTGGGGGGAGTACTACGGTCGACATATCCCATATGGCCAAATTCCTGGATCTTTTGTAAGGTTTCTATAGGAAAATAACATAGTTGCCCAGTACTCCACATCGGGCGAGCCTCAGCAGAATGGAGTAGCTGAAAGACGCAACCGTACCTTAATGAATATGGTGAGAAGTATGATAAGTTACTCCACTTTACGGATTAATTTGTGGTTGGAGGTGTTAAAAACTGCCATTCACATTCTTAATCGAGTTTCCAGTAAGTCGGTATCTAAAACACCATATGAGTTATGGACTGGATGAGAGCCCTCACTAAATTATTTGCGTGTGTGGGGCTGTCTGGCTGAGGCTAAAGTATTTAACCTAAATATTGGGAAACTAAATCCTAAGACAGTCAGTTGCCATTTCATTGGCTATCCAAATAAGTCAAAAAGTTATCGTTTCTACTGTCCTGACGACATACTAAGTTTGAAGAAACGAGACACGCTGTCTTTTTCGAGGATGGGATGATCAGGGGGGGAGCAGGGTACCCCAAGAAATTAGCCTTGAGGAGAAGCGGGTATACGTACCCACTCCGATGATTTAGGAATCTTTTTTCTTGATACCTGTTGATGCTGCACCGATAGTGCAGGACACTGTGCTAACAGCACCTGTTGTTAGTTCTCCCGTGGCCACTCAAGATGTACTACGACAATGAGCCAACAGTATTTTCTGCTCACAACAATAAGTCAAGTGGTGCTGCCAAACACATTGACATCAAGTTTTATATTGTGAAAGAGAAAATCCAGGGGCATACCATTAGTCTAGAGTATATAAGAACAATGGAAATGCTCGTGGATCCGCTCATGAAAGGTTTATCGCCTAATGTGTTCAGAGAACAATTAGTCGGCATGGGTTTACAAGAAAGCCTATGATCCCTGGATACTAAGGACCTAGAACAAGAATCTGTTTGAAAATAGAAAGGTGTGCTGTAGCTGTTGAATCTGATAGTACGTAACCGACTATTATGACGAGGCATGCTCTATGCACTGATCCGTGATGAAATGGGTGCTAAATTAAGCATTCCAAGTTTAAGACTAAGTTTAAGTATAAGAAGAGATTAAGTGGGAGAATGTTAGTATTGATCTCATCCGACTCGGTCCAACAATCGAGCCGGACTCCTTGATCGCGCCCTGATGGGGGGCGTCCAACCGTATATGGTTGGCGGCCCCCCGTCGTGCAGCACTATAAAAGAAAAGGTGGGGCCGGGGCACGCACGCTAAGGTTGGACGTTCCCACCAGATCCATCGACAAACCTAGAACTCGATCTGAACTAGCACGGTAAGCGGCGGGAAGCACCGCCGCCGCCGTCACCGCTCTCGCCGTCAACACCGCCGTTGTCGCCATGGCGAGCTCGTTGTCCAAGCCCGATGGTGGTGCTCTTACTCACTCTCTCTCCCTCTCGGTTTCTCCGATTTAGATCTAGGACAATGTTGTTTTAATCTAAGAACTAAGTTATTCACCCACTGGATGTACACCATCCTAGAATCCTAACATGTTGAAGCCGTCAGTCGTGAGTTGGTGCCCTTGCCGACCACCTCCAGTCCTCCGCACTCTTTTATTCTTGCTCACCTTCTAGATTAGTTAACTAGGTCTCGTCTTTTATATCTGGATTGCTGGACTAGCTAGACACTTCCTAGTTCTTGACATCAGTTCAGGACTAATGGTTTTATGTGATCATAGTGTTTTTAATCAGTATCAGTAACAAGCTGTTTCAAATCCTAACCTTATCTATAATCAGTATCGAATGAATTGATCGTGCATGTCGATAGTTATTGCCAAGGATTAAGAAAATCAATGACTGACAGCATCGATGCTAATGCTTTGTGTATGTAACAAGTCAGGACATTTGGTAGCCTAATTGTTCCATAATTCTGTACTGGGATCAAACAAATAAAGCACGGCTCCAGTTAATCCTTGCCATACATCCACACTGCAGGGGGCTAACATCCTGTTGCATGTTAACTTTATTCTTTGTGATTTCGTTGCTCCTAGCATTGCTTCTGAATCCTGACATTAACACATTCTGTCACCACTCACCAATAACTGAAGGTCTTGTGGCGGCCACACAGTTCCTTTTGAAGAACAATGCCGATCACCAGCAAGAACTCCGGGGGCGAGTGACTGAACGAAGGATATGAAGCAAGGTTTACAGCTAACCTTTTTCATATGCGTGGTTATTTCTGTTGTTCGTGAACATCGCTCTGCAATATTTCCCCCCTATTTTGCCCCCCAGCGGCTTGCAATATTTCCGATTAATAGAATTCTCTTGTTTGTGCAGGACTGCAGGTCCCGACCCCATCCGTCGTCTGTCAGATAACGAGCGGCGCTGCATGCTCAGGCCATCAGATCTTCCGCACGTTGGCCGCAGCAGTCCTTTGCACAATTACAAAGCCTCCAAGCTAGACTAGCTAGAGTGGCTCCTAATCCACTTGGTTGCTGCCTGCTGCCTAGCTTGTTCTAAGTATACTTTCTACATTCATTGTTGGCTTAGGAGCTGAAGTGCTAATCTCAGTGCCAAAGACCATGCTAATACAGAGGGGGGTGTCAAAGAGTTGTTCACGTGTTAGGCCTCGTTCGTTTAGCCCATTCCCGGCCGGTCACCTCGGCCTGGTTCGGATCCCGGCCCACGAAAAACTCAGCGTTCGTTTAACACCGGCCTAGGTCGCATCCCGGCCCAAAACCCCTCATTTCCTCCCACCCCAGCCCGCTATGATTGATGTCTTTCGTCATCAGGTACTCAGATTAGGATGGAGTTGTACACGTTTAAGCGACTAGGACTGCATACAGCATATGGGTGCCAGTAACTGCATACAGCAAGCAACTAGGATACATATGGGTGCCTTTGCCTTGCACAAGCTAGTCACCACTCACCACGCAGTGTGTAGTAGAAATGATGACTAATCACTTGATGAGGCCTCTCCGATCAGCAGTGCTTTGTACCTTGAAAGTTACTTGAGGAATGTAATGTATCTCTCAACCACCACTAGCTTAGTCATGTATAATGACCTCTCAACACTCAGAAAAAAATACATGCTTATTCTTTCTGAACCTGTCGCTTTCTTTCCCCTGACCCTGAGCTTAATTTCTGTAAGAAATGTCGTTAGCTATTGTTGGCAGTGCTTGCTTCACGGTTTGGCCAAATGCACGACGGCGACTTAAGTATATATGTGTGTCCCTATACAAGACTATGTGTGTCTGGCCGTATTTATAGAAACAATAGCGGTATGTATAAGAATTTCATATTCTGATGCACGGACAATTATATCAACTGATTATTCTTTTTCTGGGTCATTAACACATCATGTTCATTCTTTTTCTTATGACTGAATGCAATATCTACCATGATGCATTCATCATGGAGGGTTCAGTTCAGTATTCCAGAATGAGCTACCATGTTCATGGTCTTGCATTAATGCTAAGCTGCACAGATCATATGCATGCATCTAGTTATTTTCATTGTAGAGTACTAAGAAACAGAAATCATTTAGTTTCAGTATGTTATCCTTTACTAATTCTTTTGCAAGTATCTAGAAGCATTTTCTAATATGAATTATCTATTTTGTAGATTATCCATGCAACGGTTCGAGTAGGAGAAGATCAACCTCCACCATCTTGGGACTCGGTACCATCTCGATGATGAGCATTCACGTACATATTTATGTTATTCCTTGATCACCTAATATTTCGGAGTTCTGCCTGAATATATATAAAGTGTGCACAAACCATGTTGAGGAAATGCCTGGATATTTCTTATTTTGTTGGACACTAACATGAACTTATTTTCTTTTGCTGGTTCAGATAGCTTAGTGGCTATTGGCCCGTCTTCCTGCAAAGTTCCGAAACAAAGTACTTGCTTGTGTCGATTGTGGTTGAACAAGAAAGGTCATGTGTATCTTAATTTTGTCTAGAGCAGTAGTCACTAGTCAGGACTTGCAGAAATCTTAGCTGTAAAACTTGTTTGATTGATTAATGTTCATACTTGGATCTTAGTTACATGTAGGGATACATCCATGATAATATGATATAGTCCCAAGGAGTTGCTTGGTCCTGACTTCTTAGTTGTGCAATTTCCAATTAAGTCTGAATGGAAAACGAAAATCATTCTGGCTCTGAACTATGTACTAGCAGTTGCCTTTTAGCAGCAACTGTAATTAGCAGTACAACAATTACCAACATTGATGGTTTTTGCATGCGTGCAGCATTTTTTGTCCATTAAATTGGCTGTGATGTCAACTATTTTCAATTCCGATTTTGGTGGACGTTGCTTGAAATGGCATTTGACAATGTGTCATCAGCTACTGTCAAAACACACTTTGGAATTAAATTTTGTTGATTTTTGCATCTAATGTGTTCTTTCTCCAAATTTTCGTTTCCAGCTGAGGATAAAGAAGAAACTGGCATAGAAGGACTGAAACAACATCGCGAACCTGTGATCTGTCGAAGCGTCATTCTAATGTACTGACCACTTTAGATATTGTGTTGTAATGCCCATGCCCTGAGTTAAAGAGGGACATGTAACCAACAAACAACATGGATAATGTGCCTGTTAGATAATGCCTTGCAATGCTTTGAGATTACGAGTCGATGATGCCTTGCTTGTGCTTGTATGTGTTTGTACTTCTAAGCACTCTCAGTTGATAACATGGATAATATGTCTGTTAGAGGCCAGTACGTAGAGATAGGAAAAATGCCTCACTTTCATTCTGGAGGCTGATGCATAACTTGCAGCTCTGGAACTATCCTTGATCCCTGGCTAACCGAATAAGATATGTAGGAAGGGATTAACGGGGAATTAAACCGCACAGGGATTGGGTGGTAGCAAGGGGATCCACCCAATCCCTGCAGGGAATAAATCAGCGTCGGGATCAAACCCCCTCCTGCCGAACAAAGCTTTAGTCACCATTAGAGGACTAGAGGACTAATCCATTTAGTCCTCCATTTAGTCTCTCTGTTTGGAAGTTTAGGGAGGAACTAAAAGAGGTCAAAAGGGAGGACCAAACTTTAGTCCCATGGAACCAAACAGGTCCTAAGTGTAATGATTTGAAATTACAAGCACCAATGCCATTTGTTAGCAGAGACTACATAGATAAAAGAAGAAAAGGGCCTTAAACAAACAAATACTATGCCTATTTATTCACTGACTGATTCACAAGATGATCAAGGTGAAAATCACGACAGTATAGCTTCTTTTGCTTAGGAACTTCAAAGCTCCTATAAATCTGAACAACTTAATTCCTACCAGGCATTGGAACGAACAAGCACCAACAGCGAATGTCCTTGGTCTTGATTGGAAACACAATAGTCCCTTCCAATTGGTTTTTCTTTTCACTCCAATACATGAGTATTGGGATGATTTGGTTTTATCCAAACGAGGGGATTTTGAATTTTCTATGGCCCACCTTCAAATAAAGATAGCAGGGAGCTAGCAACCTCCCGAAGGTATCCAGATTATTCAAATGAAAGAGAGATCCATAAGTTTGGGATGAGTCCAAAATAGCAGACTAGAGAACCAGTAGTCACGCAGTTTCAGTCTACAATGATGTTGAAGGGTGAAACAAACATCAGTGTAGGGAACCAGCAGTGATGTAGTTTCATCCATTTCAGTAAGTATCAAGTCAGCTTTTAGTTAGCACAAGTTGCAATAGGTTTTTTTAGAGTTCCAGGGGTATACCCCAGTCCGATCGCATTGCAAAAAGGAAAACAAGGATTCTGGTTCAGTTTACGACAAGGAAGTGCCTGTCACTCTTCACAGAAGCTTGGCACTCAGGCCAGCCTGAGTTCTTAACTCAATTAGCATTAATAGGCTGACATCACACACATTACATTCCGGCTAATTCTAGATAGACAGCACATCGGCCATAGCTAGCATTACTTGATTTCTCAGGTCAGGTCAGTTCAAGTGCAGCCATCCAGCACCGGCCACATCCTCAGTTTCTCACTGAGATGAACCTCCAGGCTTTCCATCCGCTCCCAGTCAGAGAGAGCCTCTCTGGTCTTGATGCCGCCGCTTCCAGCAGGTGATCGACAACTTGTACAGGTGCAGATGGCGAAATGGACATAGTTGCTCCCAATTCTTGAGCATTGCAACCATGGGCGAAATGGTACAAGTTGCAATAGGTTCACCCAAAACAATTACCCTTTAAAAATAGAGACATGACTAAAAAACACATTTGCCTACCTAGGGTGGATGGAAAAGCAAAAGAGGACATGCATCAGCATCATGTCCTCGGTCAAATGAGTAAATAAAACAAGATCGCCACTACTGACAAAATGTACTGGTATGCAGAATCAGATAGATTTTTTTGGGCAAAATACATGTGTTAAGTATGCGGGCATGTATGATTCATCTATCTGTAGGATGAATATCTGTTGCGCGGACCAACATCAATATGAATGTGAGAAAAAAACAGAGGAAAATTAAGATTAGATCAGCGGACAAAATGGAGGAAAGAAAAAAAATAACAACCACAGCTAGCCGGCTAGCTAACCTTCATCCCCATATGTCATGCTTGGGATGACTGGGATGAATCTCAATCGCATGGCTTAGTGCAGCCTTGGCCTCCTCCACTTCCATCACACTGGCACCTCTTGATCGGAAGTAAACCAGGACCTCCTGGAGTGACAGAAGGTTCTCCAAGCCCAAGTTCAATCTACCATCGCTGCTCGTAATTTCTCTCACCTCCCCTGCATGGAATGTGAATGCAAGGATTTCAAGCCTCATCATAGCTCCTTGTTGAAACACCACTGCACCTAAAAATCCCAACAACCTGCATCCTACAAGGCATGGGAATGAACTAGTACCAATGACGAATCTCCGAGGGATTTTGAGATTCTCATGGTCCACCATCAGATACAAATAACGGAGGGCTGGCAACCTTCCAAGAATTTCAAGATCATCCTGATGTAGCTCCCTCACAGAGATCCATAGGGAGGAGAGGTCCTGAAGTGATGAATTCACCCAATCTGGAAGCCTTGAGAACCAGCAGTATTGTAGTTGCAATCTACGGAGATGTCGAGGGGCAACCCATGCATCGAAGTTGCATTCACCACCAGTGGTCCAGATAGTCAGACTCTGGACTTTTTGCAACTTGCATAGGGACATCACCAGAGATTTCCCCAAGGTGACATTCCCTGCAGGGACTAAGAAAATTTCTAGCACCCTGAGTTTGGTCAGATGGCATAGCTCTTCTAAAATATTCATGGAGTCATCACAAATGTACAGGGTTGAGAGGTCTTCAAGGGATGTTAGGCTCCCAATCCCGTTTGGCACTCTTGTATTCTGGTCGATGCATAGACACATCAAATGTCTTAGCTGAACAACTGTTGATGGCAAACTTAAAAAACTACTTCCCACTACGTCCAATGTTTGTAGATATCGTAGGTTTCCTACATCATCAGGGAGCTGATCACTATATGTCCTTCCTATTCCCAAGTACCTTAAGTGAAATAGATTTCCAAGATGCTTAAGATCACAATCTTGTGAAAGATGACAGCTTTTTAAATCCAGTACACGCAGAACTTTGAATGTCCCAAGGGCTGGCATTAGATTAAAAGCTAGTGAAAAGGCAACAACTGACCTCACTTGTAGCATGTTCATATGAGCACAAGGAATAGCTTGATCTGTGTTGCTCTGAAGCAATAATCTACGAACCTTTTTTTCCTGAGATGCGTTGTGCTCATTGATTAACATGGTAACAAAATTTTCTTCACTTGAAATGGAATGTACAAGGTCAAGGACCATATCATGTACACGGCAGGATACTATTATGGCTTCATAACTGTCATACACTGGTTGGATCAAACTTTTGTTTATGAGCTCATTAAAATAATATTCTCCAAGTTCATATAGGCCTTTCCCTTTTTCTTCATGTTGTACAAAACCTTCAGCTATCCACATCCATATCAGCCGAAATTTTTCAATCGCAGAATCCTCAGGAAATACACTTAAATATAGTAAGCAAGTCCGTAGATGAGGTGGCAAATCATAATAGCTATATGCCAAAATCTTCCTCATATTCTCTACATCTAGACTATACTCCAATCCAGTACCAATAGAGTTGCACACCTCATACCAGTCCATTTTATCTCTAGCTCTATTAGCCAACAAACTAGCTATGGTAATGATGGCTAATGGTACACCTGCACATTTCTTTAAAATTCTATCAGATACTTCTGTTAAGTGCTCATCAAGACATTTGTATTTCTCTTCATTGCCAAATATTCTTCTGTATAATAATTTTCTGGAGCTCTCAAGACAAAGGGGTTTCATCATGTAGGCACCACCAACTTGTTCGGCTACCTTTAAAATACGGGTAGTTGTGATAATTATGTATCCACCAACATCATCGGGCAAAGCACATCTAATCATATCCCAAATCGACACACTCCATATGTCATCAATAACAATGCAGTACCTGCACATATGATACAAAAGTCTTATCATAATAAGCAAACTAATCTAGTTAGGGTACCTGCACTTACCTTTTGAGTTAGTGCCAATGTAACCTTTGTGCATGACGATTATAGTATAGTAGTATTGTGAAATTGACGGAGTGTAAATGTCGTGCGATTTATTCATACCTCTTTGTCTGAAGGAGTTTTCTGGTTTGATCGATGAGCTGCCTCTCATCCAATGTTTCATCATTGACGTTCTTTCCAAGTTCATAGAGCAACCCCTTGAAGAATTTCCTCATGTCAGGATTTTGAGACACAATAACAAAAGCCCAGCAATCGAATTTTTCCTTGATCTTTTCATACACCACATTAGCAAGAGTCGTCTTTCCCAGCCCCCCAAATCCAACTATGGAAACTACCTTGCCATGCTGGCTGGACACACCATCCCCTTCCACCAGAATGTTAATCACCTCATCCCTTGCCTCATCAATGCCAACGAGCTCTGTTGCCTTCTTGTAATGAGCCAACAAACGAGGATCAACAGCAGCAGGCTTATCGACATCGATCTTGTACCTCTCACGCCGCTCGCCCGCCTCAATGACACGCCTCTTGATGTCCCTGATGTCAGTAGCAACCTTGCGGCGCATCCGGAGCCTTGTCAGCAAATCAAGGCTCCTGCTAATGAACCCCCTCATGCCATCCGGCCCTGCAGGCTCAATGCCCGTGCAGCGCACCATGAATGTGTCGATGCTGTCCTCTATGTCGTAGCAGAGCTCTCGCACATCGCTGGCCCAGGCCTTGTCCTGGCTGTCAATCTGGTCTGACGGAACCTTGGTTATCTCCTTCAGGGCGCCCTGCATGCTCTCGAGCTCAGGTTGGAGGAACATGATCTCCCCCTTCACCCCCTTCTGCAGCTTGTACTCGCCGACGAGCAGATCCCCAATCTTGAGGATGAGCCTCGACATTACCCCCATCACCACCTCCATGAATCCGTCCCTGCAAGATTGCGAGTAAGGTTGCTGTGTATGCGCGTGGAACATTTCTGAAGAACCCCAATAGTAGTGGCGTGAGGAGTAGAATGGTGGTGCTCTAGAAAACCATGGCCTAAGAGTAGGATCTCGATCTTGGGACCCGCACAAATTAAAGAACGGGAGTACGAGAGACAGCTAGGACTCACCGCCCGCCGCCGGCGGGAATCGCGCCGCCGCTCTTCGCCGGATCGGACCTGGCCACTGAGGTGGGGTGTCAACTTCCGCCGCTCCCTTGAATCGATGTCGTTACATGCGAGCCGCCCAAATTGCTGTTTCGCTGGCCGCGGCCGTTGACTTTGTTTTTTGGTTTGTTTGTTAGATGGTCCACCGACGATGGCAATTGATGTGTGTGAATACACGAGGACAGGATAATTGGATAAATACAGGAGTATGTAACACGGATACGTAGCGTATCCTGTATCGGATACGTATACGATACGGATACGTACTATCAAGAAGTATAGGCTATAAAAATCTCTTCTCTTCTCTACTCCTCCTTAAAAAAAAAGCAAAAAGGCGACGAAACGTGCGTACGTCGGGGGTCCTCGGCTCCATAGTACCGTGCTGCATCTAATTTTCGCCGTCCGTCTCCGGAAGAAGCGGCGACGAGACCACCAGCACCCTCCGATCGATGTAGAGGACCCACCAGCGCCCACGACCGTCCCACGGAGAGGAGTGACGATCCTAAGCCCTACGATCGGCCGAGCGCCCCCCTTAACTCCTATCCGCCGCCACCGCACGACGCCCTCTCCAATCCCCGGTCGCAGCCGTGATCCATCGGCGGCGAGTTGCCGTCGTCCATCGACCACACGGCGCCCGACGCCGTGGACAGTCGCCATCGCCACAGATGTCCAGGGAGCCGGCGTCGCGGGACCATTAGGCAGCCACGCCGCCACATCTCATCCGAGCCCAACAAAGCCCTCTCTCCATTCTACGTCCGTGTTGTGCTGCTGGCTGCTGCGGCCTTCCGAGTCACCAAAGGTGAGATCCCTATCCCAAGACGGTTCCATTTTACCTATCCCCGTCGATTTTTGTGCACCGTATGCCGTTCTCCAGTGTCTCCGGCGATGCTCCGGCCGAGCACACGAGCAGCATGCATGGCGCCACCGTGAATGGTCGTCGGCATCCTATGCTGGGGCAAGGAGATGATGTTGCAATCCTTAGATCCAAAACTGATGGTGTAGATTATTCCATCAATAACATACCCTTTACGTAGACCCTGTCCACCGTACACCGTAGACTACAAGCTGCTTCCTCTCGGAACTTAATCTACCGCACGCTAAAGTGGGGCCCATCCTCAGCTCCATCCCCTCCCGCATCGGCCTGCTCTGCGCAACGCTGTGCGGGGCGGAGTCGAGATCCAGGTCGTGCAGGCGGAGGCACGCATCGCCGCCGCTGGCTTGGAAGGGGAAGGAGGGGAGGAGGCCGCTGACGGTGGCGCGGTCGGCGGGGAGGTTACTGGTGGACGCTGAGTTCCTTAGTGAGCTCAGGGAGAAGTATGCCTTGCCACCGCCGCAGCGTGCCGTGGTGGCCAATCTCGAGCTGGGCATCGAGCGCCTCACCGCCGACCGCGCCGCCCCGCGCGACGTCAAGATCCGCTCCTTCCGCTACTCCATCCACCTCCTCGACGTCGTGGCCTCGCTCCACTCGCCGCAACCCTATGGCGCCCCAAGATGTTCTTCTCCTCGGACTCGGAGGCCGACGCCGAGCGCACCTCGCCCTCCGCCGCCGGCGCGGGCGCCGACCCCGGGCAGCGCCGCCCCAGGTACAAGCGCCGCAAGGTCGCCATCCTCCCTAGGGCGGCGCCTCCTTCGCTCGATCTCCGCCTCCTCTCTCACTCCATCCCCCACCGGTGACGCCCCATCCCCCGCCGGAACTCCATCGCCAACCGTCCCGCCGATGGTGCATGGGCTGTAGGAATGGGGATCCGTGCGAACCATCTTCTCTGGCAACAAACCGGCGACGACTGCATCTGTTCCGGCCGCGGCATCTGGACGTCTCTGCCTGCAAGTTTAGCAACACGCTGCCCGTGCAAGCCTTTAGGTAATCACTTCCATGATTTTTGTCCATTCCATTCGACCAATCCAATTTGATCCAATTCGTATCAATCGTCGTAGGATTGAATGGCCATGGGATTAGTTTTTCCTTTCCAGTCATCATATCACGAGATGGCATGAGCCATCATGGCAATTTTGTGGCCGGCTGGGAGCCCAATGGTTTTTGTGCTTTGCTGCCTGCAACTCTTTTTTAGGATAATAAAAAAATTATACTTTCACTTGACACACGCTTGATTTATTTTTGGTTGATTCTGCAATGAAACAATGCCGGATTCTTCCACGAAACGGTGCTGCAAAGGATTGGTGTTTTAATGATATATTGTCTAGCCTATTGCCTCCTGTATGAGATGCCTTGGACCATGTTGTGATTGGGGGTAGAATTCATGGTTGGGTTAGCTGAACTCTAGCAGCTTCGACCATGGGATAGCTGAAATCAGTGCTAAATGTTGGATCTGAAATTAGGTTTACTCTGCTTTGGAAAGTTTGGATGTTTGGGTGCGAAATTGTCAATTTAGTGCACACATTGTTAATATGTTTTGAGTAATCTTGCAAGAGGTAACAAAAAAAGAAAGTTCTGTTAATACTATGAAACTGTTGGATGCATGTATTCATTCAATTTCTCTCTTAGGTTGTAATTGTGGAGCTGTTGCAGTTCTGGATAGCAATGTTGGATGGATCATCACGTGGAACAGAACAGGCTAGGCTGCTGCTGTCAATTTAGTATACTACCTTTTATGTTTCCTTCAAAGGCTTGTAGATTTTTTTTCTTTTATTAGGAACAGTTTTTTTTTCTTTCAGAAACCTAGCCTCAAGCTCTCAGGTTGAGCGGTTATGTCTTTGCCTGAAAAGTAAAAGCATAGATATATTATTGTACACAACCTACTTGGAACCTGTTACCTGTCGGGCAATGAGAAAACTACAGTGTTCATATCGATTGCATCATTTTATAGAAAACTATGGATTGTAACATAACTACAGAAGTATGAAAGCTTCAGGCCCTATTGAAATTTTTTAGTTCATCTCAAATGTGAGCATGCAAATATGCAATCCTCAGCGTGGTGTTCTGCATTACTTGATGGAGTTCTTCTTTGATTATGTGTTAGCAACTATCGTCTGAAACAAGCTGCTATGTATTGTAACCTAAATGCATCTTAAAAGGCCAGCAATAATGTCCTTTGTCTTGTGATCTATAAATACCTCTTTGTGCAATTGGGCCTTATATTTGAAAATGATTTTACACATGGCTTTTTTTCATAGATATGTGTACATACAAATTCTTGAGATAATTAAACCTAACTTGTCTGCCTTGTATTCTTGACATGTCCTCTGCTGCTGAGCCTGTGAAACCGTTTGACAAACCTGCAGCTAGAGCTCTTGAGGATAAGCCTGCTGGCGAAGTTCCATCTGCATAGAAGAGTCAAGTTCCTCTAATAGCCTGGCTGGAGATTTCGTGCGTAGTAAGTTACAGGCGGAGACGAAAGAGGGGCCAGACAAAGTGTAGAACTGGAATAGTATATGGCATTCTAGGAAGGTAACCTCTTGAAACCAGAGCATGGTAAGGTACTGAGGTGTACCAAAATTTTGAAATCGCTATGCTTTTGCAATGGTTTATGTTGCACAATAGGGGCAATCGGCAATAGATATACTGATATACATAGAATTTTGGTTGTATACTGAACGACCTTACATGACAGTGCATTACTATGTGATTGTGTTCATTTGTATCTAGCCAACCATGCTTAACATATGGACCACGTCCAGAGAGAGGTCAGTTCTGCATGTCTGATACATAACAGTCTGGCTACTTATGCATACATTTTTGCTCTTAGTTTTTACCAGGTACATTGGTTCCTGTCATCATCTTTGATCTTGTCATGTTGCTTACTGTTGCCAGAAAATTATAAGTTCTTTCTCGGTCTTGTAGATAATTAGCCGTGATGTACTGAGACTAATGTTTTCCATAAACCTGGTGAAGAATATCCATCATTTTGAACTATATATAATTTGGATTCTCTTCTTATACTGAACCAAGTATTTGCCAGGCCTACTGTTTGATTCGGCAGACTGCACCAATAGACTGAAACTTTTCTGTAGCCTTGCAAGTGCGAAAACAATATTTGAGTACTAACTCGCCATTTTCCTTCTTTTATTGGTGGTAAATTTTATCCCAGACTCACGGGAACTGCTTACAGGAAAGAAGTAGAATAGCAAGCCAGTAATATGCTACTTTATTTTAAGAAGATGCGTGCTCAGAGAAAGGTTGGATTGCGTAATTTTCTGATTTTCTGGTTGGTTATTGCACACCTGAAGTTAGTATTTTGTTTTTGAGGAATCACTTTATAACATTGGGATAACTACTTGTGTCTTTGAGGAATCACTTTATAACATTGGGATAATGTGTCTGATGAGCAGGTAGAAGCAGAAACTATTTTACTTGAATCAAATAATTTGGCTACTGCCATATGCAATAATACATAGGAAAATTAAATAGTTGCATTTAGCTTTAGATTCTTCATCAAAGAATATATTTTGAAGGTAAGTTCCTACCATAAATTTGCAGTGTTTATTTGAATGATTGTCTATCTTGCTGAATTTGAATATAAATCTGTACCTTTGTCACTTGTGCCATACTCTGCTTGAGCTCATGTCTAACTGATGCACAAAATGGTGGTGGCATACTTCCATAACCTGTCCAGCATAAGCAACATGCAGCATTCATGTGCTAACAGGGCAACACTACATAACCAAATTTAGTTTAAATCTAAGCCTGATTTAGTTCAACATAACCATATGGTATCACCTGTACAGCAGTACATGTATTTTTCCTTGCTAAATTTGCAAACTGACTTGTCATATTCTTCGTTACAGTCAGTTCACCTATTGTCAACTAAAGGAAGCATTGTCATGGAATGGAACGGAGGGGAGTTAAGGATTACATGATCCTTCATACTTTGGGGCTCTTTTGGTTCTTGATGGAGGGATACTTTTGGTAACTAGCAAACTTAAACAGAACCTTTTGGTTCCACAACATTGTTCACCACTCAAGTGGATGTACGTGACAAATGGTAGGTCTTGTACACATGACATATGTCTTTTTTGAAATATAATAATGAACAATTGGGACACGTTCATGGATGTGTATTGGAATGAGATTTGGATTTATATGTGCATGACAAGTTAATATTGATTGTGGTTGAATGTATGAATGCAAAATGATTATTATGGTTGGAAACATGGTCGCGGACATATTTGAGAGGCATTTTCCTTCTGGTTCTGGTCATTATGAAGGGAATTTATTTTGTCCGTAGCAACGGGCACATTCCTAGTAATAAATATGAAAAAATGTGATACGTGGGCCGAGACGTACCAATCGAGTTTGGCGATACGGCCCAGCCCACCATCAGGCCTCAGCAGCCCTGACGCCTTATCCTCGGCACCCGTGGGCGACCTGCAGCACCAACGCACGCACCGTCGGCCGGCCGCCCTGGTTCCGCCGTTGCCCGCCTCCACCTCGTCTGCCGGTCATGGCGGTAGCTCACCTCCGACCGGCTCTTCGCCGCCGCCCACTCACCGCGCCACCCGATCCTCGTCGACCTCCACCGCGGCCGCCACGAGATCCGCGCCACCCTGTCCGGCAACGTCCTCAAGCGCATACCCCTCGCGGATCCCGCCGGCCTCAGCCTAATAAGCACACACCGTGACCATGTCGACCTCGTCGTCAGAAACCACGGGGGAAGCCTGCGTGCTCGACCTTGCCACTGGCGCGGCGACGGTCCTGCCCGGCGGCATAAGCTGCGCGCCGGCGATCCTGCACTCGCCGGCGGCGTACATTCTCGGGCACGTCCCCTCAACCGGCGAGTACAAGGTGCTCCGCGTCCGCATGTTCATGGACCAGCGCACCAAAGGCTTTCATGACCACGTGCCACGTCACGACGCTCGGCGACGTGAGGTGGAGAGCGAGGCCGTACGCTCCGGTGATGATCGTGCCGCTGTCGTGCCACGCGGTGGTCGGCGGCGGCGTCGCCTACTTCTCGGTTTGTCAGGTTCTCGTCGACGTAGGGCCTGACTGCATGGCCTCGTTCGACATGGCGTCGGAGGAGTGGAACCCTATGGTGTTACAGGGGCCTGTGAGCACCCTCTCCATTACAGCACCGGCAAGAAGCTGCTTCCCTTTGAACACATGAGGTATTTCCGGCTAGCCGGGTTGAGCGGCTGCCTGGTCGTAGTCCATTGCAACATGGAGGATTCATCCACAGATCTCTGGTTCTTGGAGGAGGCCCTGTGGACGATACTCCATGCGGTGGGCGCCTGACTGGATTTACTCACGGGTTGTTTCTCTACATGCGAGAGGGAGCGCCATGAGTGTATTTTTTTTATCCACTACTAGTAGCTTCAAGCGACGGGAGGATCGTTGTTTGGGTGGAGGAGGCAGGGGTCCTCACAGCATATGATCCAAAGACAAGAACCTGGGGCGATCTGGCCACAGTCGAAGATTACTGTGCTGTTGCGATGCACCATGGAAGCCTTTTGTGTCCGGGGACCAGGGGGCTTTAGAGCTGATCGCTTAGCTTTCTTTTTTTATTTGCAAATGAATTTGCCTTTTTTGTCCCCATAATTTGACTATGGATATCATACCATTTTATAGCACCTACCATTTTGTTATGTTTGTTTTAAACTAGCATCATGCCCATGCGTGGCTACGATCCCTAGCCAAGTCCGCTCACTCCCAATTCGTTCGCTTACCATGACACCAATTTTTCTAGTAAAAATTGAGACAGGTCATTGAACATTACTTCCATCGGTTAAGTAGGGTGAACATTAACCAATCCTCCTTTTTCTATTTCTCTTCACCAAAATGGCCTCCAAATCACCTAAAAAATCCATGGATATTTTTCCAGTGATACGACAATTGGAGTTGAACCCATGTTGCTTAGAAAACACACATGTACGATTATGGTTTTAAAATTAAAATTCACCGCATTATGTTACTTTTGAAAGTTATCTGAATTTTTATGACACCAATTTCTTTCCAAAAATTATTGGATTTCATCTAATATTCCTTACATGAATGCAATAATTTATAAAACTATTTCCATCATAAGTTACATAGAGAAATATATGTAACTTACGATGAGAAATAATTTTATAAATTGATGCATCCCATTTGAAGAATATTATCTATTTTGTCATTATTTCGAGAAAGTATTTTGGTGCCATGAATCGGACAAAATTTTTAAAAGTCGCATAATTGGGTGATTTTTAGTTTTAGAATATTAATTGTACGTGTGTGGTTTTGGATCAAAATGGATCCTTTTATCTTTTTTCTATCACTAGAAAACGCTTCATGAAGTTTGGAGGTGATTTGGTAATCATTTTGGTCATGGAAAATGGAAAAAAAAATATCATTTCTTCCATGGGCCTTATACCAACAAAGCAAGAGGCCACCACACGCAGGTGCAGCAAGCCCTGGGCCGAAACGTCATCGTCTAAGGCTCCTTCATGGGCATCCATGGATGGCCCAAACATGTTACCTTACTACATGTTCAACAAGTTAGTTATCGTCAGAGTTGAAGGGGCAGCAAGGTTACCCAGAGTCCGAGACTCCATGTCTCCATCGCTATGGTCTCAAAGTTGAACCGTAAACTTTAAGGGAAAAAAAATTCCAGATCTTGATGCCGACGGAATGCATGGATTTTGGAAGCATCGAACAGGAACCGGATTGCTTGCTTGCTTTCAAAACACATTATGTTCTGAGCACAAAGCATAACCGTTGTGGCCTCATTCTACAACCATACGTACGATTCGGAATCTACTTTGGAAAAGCAGTCGACCCGCTGGTACATACAGATACAGTTACCGAGTGCAGTGGCCTACGGCCCCGGCAAAGTCATGTGGGATCCTGACTGTCGCCATGCATGGCGGCGTACGAACGTACCATTCCCTGACCATCCCGCCGCCGCCCACCGGACGGACGGAAACGCGAGGAGGGGAATGGCCGGATGGGCTCGTCGTCGCCGGCCAAACTGGTCAGTGGTTACTGGTGCCGCTACCTGCTCCTCCGCACAGGGGACGCCCTTGAGAGCTCTCACCTGCTCGCAAGCTGCTTCCGCACCGGTCTTAAAACCGGCACGTACTGACGCTACCAAACCCGAACAGTAATTTGGCAGCTACGCTTAAGCATGCAGTACTGCTGCAGCTTATGAGTGCCGTACTGTAATGAACTCGCTCATCAGATCGTGCGAGACGAGGGAGACTAACGACTTCAGGCTTTATTTTGGACCAGCTTCGATCCTTCCGGGCATCCAAAGTTCATTGCCCCCATTTTGGAAGGTGCAGGATCCTGTTAAAGGAAAACTGTAGCTCCAGTTGAAGTTGAAGAGGGATTTGACTTGTTCATCTGCTGTCGACCTTTTTTTTTTCTCGCAGAATTCATTGACGCAGAAGTCCGGCGTCCTAAACAGGACCCCATGGGCGAGAGGCACTGTGCCTGCAGATCGAGGATGCATCCACGAACTGGCGAACACTCACCGGATGAACAGTAAGAAATGGGCGGCGAGAGCAGAGGCGGCGCGCAGTAAATAAAAGCGCGCAGCCGCTTGCTGGGGCAGGCCAGGAATAGAAACGTTCCGAAACCAGAAACCCCCGCCCTCCATGCAGTGCAGCGCACACAGCGCATACGCTCCCCAACTCCGACTCCATCTGCCGAAGCTCTCGCGGGGGGATGGCACGAGGCCGGCCGCTGCGTCCGCTCCTACTCCGCCGGTCCGCCCCCATGCCATCACTCCGCTTCTTCCGTCGAGTGAATGATGATCCCCTACCACCAGGCAGGGAGGGAGGGAGGTCCCCTACCCATGATTGCTCCTCCGTCCCGGAGGCGGTGGCATGGGCCCCAATCACATGCGCCGCTCATGCACCCCCTACCCCTGCTCGCTGCCTCGGTGACTACGGCGTCGTCCATGCTCGCAGCTCGCGCAGCGATGGATGGATGGTCCCGTCGCCTGCTGCTACTAGTAGCTAGAGGCAGGCCCGGGGGCCAGTTGCCCCCAGGCCTCCACTCACTACCGGAACAAAAGCGCCCGGCCAATCCTATCCGATCGGATCTGGGAGGCTGCTGCGGCCTGCGGCAGCTAGCGCGTTGCAGGCCTACGTCGCATTACCTCCCGCCATCTACCGCCTCCTTCCTTTCGCCGGTCGCCGCCTCCGCCGATCCCGTGTCGCCGTCGCTCCGTCCCGCCGCAGCTCTTTATTCCTTCCTTTAATCCCTTGTCCGATCAGCTGCGGCGCACCATGCCGCTTGCATCGCATGCTCGGAGAGACCTGTCTCGCAGATGCCTGTGCTCGTAGTACTCGACGATTCTCTTTTCAGCAGGGTGCTGCTCGTTCCTCTTGTGCTGCGGACGTGGCTGCTGCACTGCACTGGCGCCTCTCGTGCTGTTCGGTTGGCATTCCAATTTCCGAAAGGACGAAGGGCAGCACGGGCACGTGTCGGCCGCGCAGATGGTTGCTCTGGAGTTTAACAACCGCCCGCGTCCTGCACGTACGGCTGCACCACGCGCCATGGTCGACAGGGTCAGTTTCTCCTTTCGGACGGGTAGCAGGCCAGGCAGACACGGCAACGGCATGCATGCCGGTTGCGTCCGTAGCTCAATATTTGTCCAGTCGGGGATCCCTAGCGAAGCAGACGCGTTTACTTCTCTCTGTTTTCCTTTTTTTTGCATAAAAAGAAAGGGGAAAAGAGAGAGAATGAATCGGAGGGTGCAAAGCTCAGGGGCATCACAAAGTAAAATTAAAAAGAGAGAGAGAGAGCCACTGACGAGAGCAGGCAGCAGAGCAGGAGGAGATCTTTAACGGCCCTCTTCTTTCTAAGCAGAGCCGAAAAGATAATCTCGCTTATTTTCTAGTGCTATCTCGTGCCATTGAAGACGCTATTAGTGGCAACAATGGCGTGTATGCAAAAGGAGCTCTAGCCGACTAGCCGTGGGGCCCGCCTCCTGCAGCTGTGCGCCTGTGCCGCGCAGTTCCTCCTCCCCACACCGGCCTCCCCCTCTTTTGTTCGCTCTTTCTGTCCCCGCGCAGCGGGCGCGCCGCAGCAAATCCGCAAAGCCAAGAACCCCACGCAGCCCCACCCCCAGCTCACACCACACATGCTGCATGCATGCATTCCTGCCGCTACCGCGAGGGACCCTACACATCAAGATCCAATCATTTTTCGATCAGATAGAGAAGAAGAAAAGAAAAGAAAAGAAAAGAAAAGGCTCTCGAGAGAGTCAATCATATACACCACTCGCGACGCTGGTGTACTGTACTGACGTCTGACGCTACGTCCGGTAAAAATCGCCGTACTGGGAGAACATGGGACGGTGCCTCCTCCTGGTACGCTCGGCTCAGCCGCCAGGTTTTCAATGGCCTTCCTGTATCACTCGACGCCCCAGCGAGACCCATTATTTTCCCCCCATTTCCTCCTCATTTGGTTTATTTTTTTAAGGAAAAAAGATCTTCTGTTGTGACGTCAGAGTGGCACTGTTGAGCGATGAATCGCTCCGTTGGCTTTGCAACTGCTAGAGTGCACAGTGGCGAACTGGCAACGGCGAGCCTTCCCTCCCTGCAGCAGCGTCAGCCAGCGCCGGTATCAGTTCCCGTATCATACGGGACTCCAGATCCGCCTGCGATGGAAAACACTGCTCCGAGCTCGCGCACAGAAGGAGGACACTACTGTATCCTCGCGCGCGCCCCCCCCCCCCCCCCCCGGGCGCCTCCGTGGCAGCACCGCTCGTACTCCCCCGTGTCACTGCTCCTTAACCACGGGGCTGGATCCCATACGACCTTTGGGAAATCTTACTTTTACTAAAATTGGAGGTTTCTTTAACCCTTCAGGTCAAGCCACTTAGAATCCTAGGTGAACGCTATAGAAAAAAAAAATCTAAAAATTCTATAAGAAAAGCAAAACATCTAGCTAGACTCAAATCATTATAGCCATTGGATATATTATATTTTCTAAAAAAATACCCACCTCTGCCATTATGAAAATAGCCTAAAATAACCTCCTAAATCTATATCTAAATTACCCACCTCTACCATTATATAAAACAAACTAAAGTAACCCCCTAATCTTCATCAAAATTACCCACTTATGCCATTATAAATAACATTTAAAATAACCCCTAAATTTGCAACTAAATTGCCCACCACTAATACTTAAAAAGTAATTTAAAGTGAACCCCTTAAATTTGCATTTATATTACCCACATATATGCCATTACTAAAATAACATGAGCTAACCCTACATTTGAATCCAAATCAACTTAATTAAAAATATAACCAATATATGATTTTTAATCATCTATTTCTTACACTATTGGTATATGATATAATTATTAAGGTATATAGACATGATGTGTCACCACTTATAAAGATACAGAGGCAGTGATGAATATAAATGTTTATGTTAAAATTATAGCTCAAACATAGGGTCCATTAAATAAATTCAAGCTCATATACACAGTGCAAAGTTAAAAGTTAAAGATTATAAATGTGGATGAAAATATTATAGAGAAATTACTAACTAAAATCTATCGCAGTCGGATGAAGATAATAAGTATATATCTATATAAGTATTGTGCTCGAAAATTTAACAAATGAGAAGTAGCGCAAGGTAATAGTTCTGTAGCAATGTGGCCTCATTGTTTTCTCATTGGAGACTCCGCAATAGTTCTGATGAGACACACTAGAAAAAAAGACAAATTCTAAAAATTCTCACAAAAATCAAAAACATCAATCCTGTAAATTCTAATAATCATAGTAATTGTTATATTATATTTTTTAAAAAAGTTACCCACCACTATCATTATGAAAATATTCTAAAATAAATCTTAAACCTATATCTAAATTAACCTATATCTAAATTACCGAGCTCCGCCATTATGAAAAATCCAAAGTAACCCCATAATCTTCATCCAATTTACGCGTGCATATGATTATAAAGCATTACTTAAAATGTCATTCTAAATTTGTATCTAAGTTACCCATGTACGTCGTTATTAAAAATAATCTAAAGTAAACACCTAATTCTTATCTAATGATCTTCATGTGCATCGTACAAAAATATCCGAAAATAAACTAACATACGATTCTAAATTACTACTTATGTCATTATTTATGTCATTGTTAATATCGAAATACTAAGTCAAGGTATATAGGCACGATGAGTGTCACCATGTAAACCATCACCATGTAAACCACTTATACATGTATATAGGAAGTGATGAAAAATATTGATTTTTATGCTAAACATAATGTATGGAGGTGCGATACAAATAAAAAAAGTGTGAATATAGATGAAAAAATGTATAGAGTAATTACTAATTAAAAATCAATCACATCTGGGCAAAGATAAGTACACATCTATATGAGTATTATGTTGAGGTATTGAAAAAAAGAGAGGTGTAGGTAAATAATTTTGATTATTAGCTACGAGTTTAATTTCTAAATAATTTTAAATACAATAATTTTTAAAATATTAGCCCGTGCGGCTAGTGAATTGAACCCAGTGGCAGGGACTGTGCGCGTTGCTCAGGCTGTCAGCCCTGGAGGAGGTTGCATGCATGCTGCGTGCCTGGATTTGCCCATCCGGCACACATGGTTTAAGAGCAAGTATAATAACGTGAATAAGCCGGCTGGGAGAAGTCCACATCGGCAGAAAAACAGGCCACGTCGGAGAGAGACTACGGAGCCGGCGCTTCCCATCTCGCCCGACTTGAGCGCAAGGTACGAGAAAAAATTAACTCTCCCAGCCTTCTCCCAGCCCGCATACGAGCGAGATGCCGCCCCTTCCGTCTCCTATCCTTGTGATATGATATGGCATGGGCTTGCAGCCGGTCGCTGGCTAAATTATTGCTCTTGCTCTGAGGCCTTCAGGGAAGAGGATTAACCTGGCCGTACTGGCTCCTGCTCGAAACAATGGCACACAGTTATCTGTATCCACCGGGTGGGAGAGATGGAGCACCGGAGGAGCAGTGGCGGCCCGAGGTATCGCACTGCGCCATTGTTTCGAGCGGCGTGAACGTACGTACGACTCGACAAGGCTCCCCGGCCGGTCGGCCCCATGGGCCAAAAGCCAATGCCAATGGCTAATGCCTAATGCCATGCCCCAGCAGCCCGGGCTAGCAGGCTGCAACTGACCGGCGGCCGCGCGCGCACCAAGCCGCGGCGCGTGCGCCTGCTCCTGTGCTCCACGGACAGCTGCCTGTGGCTCTAGCTCGCACGCTCCGTCCATGTCCTCGTTCCCTCTTGCTCTGGCGATCTGGTCTGTGCTGCACCCTTTCCTTTCCGATACCATAGCCGCTGCTGCCACGAGGCGTAGGCGCAGGGGGTAGCCGCCGGGCCCGAGTAGGGATGGGACTAGGAGCGGAGGCGGATCGAGCAGGATCGGAGTAGAGTAGGCGTCGCCATCGGTCTCCGTCACGCTGGCGCCGCTACGACGCCGCTGGGCACGCACGCTACCCGTCGCAGTCTCGCAGAACGCCAGATCCAGACGACTGCTCGCTCCGTATTTACACCCTCTACGACTCTACGCCTGCTCTACCGCTGGGGGCGGGTGTGTCAAGACATGTGTGTGGGTTGGGCAACGTGACGACGGATCAGCCAACGGAGCAGCTACCTCAGCTCGAGCTGCGGCCTCTCACTGCGCTCTGCAAAGGGGAGTAAAGCCGCTCTGCCTCAGCTACGTAATCTCTTGTTGGGTAGCTCAAGAAGAGAGGCGTGAACCGTGAATGAGCCTAGGCTTGGGTGCCGCGGCCATCCCTAATGCCACGTTTATTAAACAGCCGGGGCCCACATGTCAGCCATCGCATACTACTTGGCATACCACTGGTCAGCCATTGTAGACGTGCACTCCCTCCCACGCCGGCCAGTTTGGTGGAGCTCCCGCGGACTCCGGCTCCTCCACTGGCATCCGAGAAGTCGGAGTTGGAGGAGTAATAAAATCTGGCTCCACCGGCTACTCCTTGATCTGTAAGAGGGAGGGAGGGGAGAGAGAAAAATGACTTGCGTGAACAGTAAAATGTCAGAGGAAGATCCCGTTTGGATACATAATGCTAAACTTTAGCACAGTACTAAACTTTAGCACCCTCAAATGGAGTGCTAAAATTTAGCACTTGGGGTTGTTTGGATACAGTGCTAAAGTTTAGCACCCTATGTGAGAAATGACTACATCACCCTCATTTATGATTGGCTTGGGGAAAAGTGGAGAGGAGAGAGGGGGGGCAACTAGGGAAAAAGTGGACTTGAGACCACTTTTAGCACCCATTAGCACCCCTTGGGTGGGCTAAAGAAAATAAGGGTGCTAAACGTTGGCACTCGCCTTTTAGCACACCTGTTTGGGAGTTCAAGTGCTAAAAGTGTGCTAAAAGTGAGGTGCTAAAGTTTAGCACCCCTTCCCAAACACCCCCGAAGTCGGAGTCATTTGGAGCTACACCAAACTGGTCCTAAAGTTTAAAATTTGTCCCAAAATAAGTGTACATTTAGGAATGGAACCACCCAATTCTAGTTGTCTTTTTCTACTTTCTCTCCTCCCAAGGTGCGATGATTACATCTTTATAGAGGTATATATATAATTTCTCACAAATATTGATATCTTTATCCAAACTCTAGAAGTGTATTTATTTTGAGAGAGAGAGTAGAGAGATATAGAGAGGGAGGGAGGGAGACGCCGGACGCGTCCGCAACAACGGTAGAATGGACCATAGTTATTAGGACCGGACCGGACTGGCGGTCCGATCGGTAAAAGACCGAACCAGAGTCTCGGCCGGTCCGGTCCACCTAAAAGATCGGATAAGTAATTGAACCGGGAAACCTAAAAGATCGGATAAGTAATTGAACCGGGAAAAACCGATTGAACCGGCAGTTTTTAGCAAGAAACCGATATAAAATCGGATAAGAAACCGGCAGTTTTTAGCAAGAAACCGGTATAAAATCGGATAAGAAACCGGTACAAACTGGAGAAAACCGAGCACAAGGAAGAAAATGGTGTGGCTGGGGTTCGAACCCCCCACCCTTGCCTCCGGTAGCGTGGATAGCAACCATCAGGATGCAACTATGTTTATGATTTTGGTTGATAAGTTACCATATTTGAACCGTGTTGAACCACCACGAACCGAGAGTTCAACCGGTTCATTGTCCGATCCGATCCTAATAAGTATGAAATAGACACGAGATAAGATGTTTCTCGCTCGTGTCTACTGTACTACCCAGGCAGCGAGGGCATGTTTGGATGCAACCCTGAATGATTTGCCTTGAAGCATACGCTGCTTGCAAGTTGCCTGCGAACATGTCCCATTTTACTTGACCATGCAGGTGGTAGAGTGAAATCGAATAATGGCACTAATCAAGGATCAGTTTGAATACTTCTGTTAAAATTTAGCACCTATCACATCAGATGTTTGATACTAATTAAGAGTATTAAACATAAGCTAATTACAAAACTAATTGCACAGATAGAGTTTAATTCGCGAGAAGAATCTATTAAGCCTAATTAGTCCATGATTTGATAATGTGGTGATACAGTAACTATTTACTAACGATAGATTAATTAGGTTTAATAGATTCATCTCGCGAATTAGCATAGGGTTCTGCAATTAATTTTATAATTAACTCATATTTAATCCTATAGTTAGCATTCGAAGCGACACCGCTAGTAATAATCTCAAACAACCCATAAATCTCAGCGGCAACTAGCAACATCCAGTCACTCGTTTTTTTTTTCCCTGACGGAGGAAGCAGCTGCCTCGTGCACAAAAATCGAGAAAGGCCTCGGGGAGGAAGCAACTGCTGCTAAGTCATTTCGGTTAATAAAAGAGCCAGCTACCCCCGTCAGCCCACCGGGGATTTCCACTGCGCCGTCGCCATCTTTTCACCGGTCGGTGCGTCCCATCGTATGTATCCTACGGTACGGCTCATCCCCGTGGATAGCCACAGTGGGGGAACTTGGAAGATATCTAGCTCATCACGGACCCACTGCTCACCATAGAGCGGAGGCCATGATGATGGAAATGTACCGCTGTGTAGTGAGTATTTGGCGGTAAGTTCCTTCTGTGTTGTCTACAACTTTAAATCAGTACTCATTCCTCATATGAGTACTTGCTCTGTTTT